>NW_026019395.1:0-82561 GCF_003254725.2 Canis lupus dingo
ATATTGATATCAGGAGTTTGTGAATTTTTGCTGAGCAATGGAAGGTAAACAGGTGGGCATCCCTTACACCACGCGGAACATCTTCCTCTCCCTCCTGTCCTTATTCCCACACAGTTATTTACATCAGCCAGACATCTTCCTAAGCCTCCGACGTTTCTCTAGATCCCGGAGGAGGGGGCTGTGGCCCAGCAGGATCCACTGATCATGAGAACAAACCAAAAGCCAGTCCTCCTGTGCAGGCTGGCCAGGGTGCCCTGTGCTGCAAGGAGAGCTTTCTCTTCCTCTTCTGTGAGGGATTAAAGTAAAGGCTTAGCTCACCTGGAATTCTGATCCTGTAAAATCAGGGGCCGGGGGTTAAGTAAAACTCGGAGTGCCATACTCAGACAGGTGAGCGCCTCATTGATGAGACAGAGACTTGGGGACAGGCTGTTTGGCCCAGCTGCTCCTCTGTTAAGTTCCCTCCCCTTCCCCACAGCGCCACAGCTCCCTGGACTCTGCTTGCTCAGGAGCCTTCATTATCAAGGACTTGAGACTTGGGGGAGTGACTTACCCAGACAAAAAGCCCCCACCTCGTTTGCTGAGTGAGGGACGTGATCAGTAAGCTTCTGTGCTCAGCTACTCAGCTGCTGCCAGGCTGCTCCCTAGAGGCTTGGAGGGATATGGATTCTGAGCATCTCAGTGGAAGTGGCTGACACCCCTCAGACATGTGTTTGATCAGAAACGTCTAGAACCTGTTCATGAATGTCATTCTGTGTGTCCAGGCATACCTCACACGACACGCCCGAATTCCCAGCGTGACTTTGAGGGTTTGCATGCTTTTGTATGTTGCAGCACGTCACTGCTCCCCTCGGGGGTTCTTCTGTCTGGATATCTCTGGCCGGTCCCTGTAGGCTATCCTGCTTCTGGGACATGATCTTTATAAACCGCTGAAACACACCTTGAAACGGTCACCCGCCCCCTGCCCTTGCCAGCAGCCCCGGTCATTTTGCAGTGGCCCAAGTGGCCTTTGTTCACGCTCAGGGCTCACTTGACTGCACGTCCTAACTGATACCTAGGCCCAGATGAACTTTGCACGGGGCAGACAGATTATGGACCTGCATCATCCAAAGCTCCTCAGTTGGTGTTTGAACATTTGGGGAAGCAAGATTTTTCGAAAGTGCAAGGAGGGAAAGATTCTAAAACAGGCTGTGAAAGAGTTTATCAGCATCCAGTCAGGAAACCATGCTCAGTGTTCACTAAGCACAAGTTGTTTTAAATTGGCCTTGTTCTCCCTTTAGAAGCCAATATTAAACCGATCGTCATGGACGTCCTTAGGGGTCTTATACCTGGATGATTTAAAATTGTATTTAGTCATGTAATAGGTGAAGGGATTTTCACAAAAATTGAAATCTAGATCCTCATCTCCTTGTTTACCACCCCAATCCTGGTCTGCTGCCAGTCACCTGTGAGGTAACATCAGTTTGCTGTGTATCATCTCAGACTTTTTTCTGTGCATTTATGTGGAACACATAGAGTTCTTTCCCATTGTGTGTGTGTGGGGGGGGGGGGTCTGTGCCTATAGAAAGTACAATACTGTACATGGTGGTAAAACGTAGATCTTGGAATAAATAAATTTATCCTATTTGTAAACTCTTCCATGGGGTTCTGTTGTGTGGACGAATTGCTTTTATTTGGCTTCTTCCTCAAGGACAGATGTGTAGATTGTTTGGAAATGTGGATTTAGTGAGACATTGGTGAGATCTTCCCTGACACCCTTGGGGTTAAGATGGAGACTGTGATCTTGGTGCGAAGGCTTAGTAACGGGTTGAAGGATAGCTCCATCTCAGTCTGAAGGGAGATGGTACAGGATGACGCAGGGCTATGCCTTACCCATCCTTCTCATCAGCGGTCTGGGTGATAGGAAGCAGGGGGAGGTGATTAATTCTTAAGACTGTGTAATCATATCCTAACTGATGTGAGAAGGCTAGCATGGTTGGGCATCCTAATAAGAAGTTGAGCTAAGATACCTACCAGGACCCTCTATATGGGCCCCCAAAGCAACCAAACACATTTGGATGTAGAGGTGTTAAAACCCTTTTCTAGGGGAGGGGACCTTGGGTTGACAGAAAAGCAGTGTGGTTCACAGTGGCATGGCTAATAGAAAAGGTAATGTGACTTTTGGTAGCATTAAAAGAAGTATGACTTCCAGCACAGGGACGGTGACATTCCTTATGGTCTGTACTTCCTAAGGAAGGATTGGAGGCACTGGGGTCACAGCCCCGTCATGACTTGGGAGGCCATCGACTAGCTCTTCTATAGAAGAGTCATGCTCCCCAAGGAGTGGATCCAAGGAGGACCAGTAGGTACAAGCCATGGGGGACAGAGCTCCAGCCAGAGCTGACCCCAAATGGAATGAGAGAGTTAGTCTCCCAGTACTGCAGATACTCAACATGAGACTGGCTGAGCACCTGGCCAGTATGTGCGGACGAGGTGTGAGCATGGGCAGAGAGGTAGAAGCAGATGGCCTTTAAAGCTGTCATAGCTCTGAGCACCCATTGCCCATGGGCTACGAGTTTCTTTATCTGAGGAATGGTCTTTAGCAGGGAGTTTTTTGTGTGATCATAGGAAATAGAGTAAAATTATTAAGGACTGTGGTTTGTTACAGTAACTCGTGGGCACACTGTAATTAAGACAGAGTGGGACCAGAAGCATAGGGCACCCTGAGTAGTTCTGGTTGGGTGGCTCGGGCAGTGCTGCAAAGCACGTGAAGATATTTTGATCACCCCTTCCTTCCCTGGTCCTGGGATGTCCCCTGGCCTATAATCTGTCCCCTAGGCTGTTAGTCACTAATTAGGCTGGGTAACTAACATCCAACCCTTCCAGAACATCGTGATTTAAGAGTTGACCCCTTTGTGTCACAGGAGCAATCAACAGAGTCCCTCTTGTGCTCAGACGTTGGGTAGGGACTGCCCCCTTTCCTTTCCCGTCCCTTCTTTGTCACTATCTGCTCCCTCAGGGAAGCGGGGATCCTAGACCTTAGCTCTGCTAGGGAGCTCAGCCACCTGGCTTCCACAGCACCTGGCGGGGGCGCTGTGTGTTGGGGAGAGAAAGCCCACCTAGGCCCCCATCCCAACCAGACAGGCCTGGAGAGGAATCTTCACGTGCCACCTGAGCTACCTGACTTGCTCTGAGCCACATGGCACAGATGTGGGTGTCAGAATCATTCTGGCCATCTGCAGCCTGCTGGTTGTCGGAGTCATCTGAGTCTGATGCTCCATGGTGTTCTTTCTGCCTGGAGCTTTTTCTCAACCCATTTGCTGAACATGTTATGTTGTACATTCTGGAGACACAACTCATTCATGCCAGCATGCCCGCTAGAGTGTTAGCAGGCCAAGCCAGCCAGCAACTGAGCCTTGCACTCTCTTACCAAGGTTTCCTGTGAGGAACAGGCCAGGATCTCCTAACGGTTTCTTGGTGGCCCGTGTTGTGATGAATCTGAAGTTATCCCAGAGGGATGGACATTGAACCTGAGGCACCAGATGTCACCAATTCTCTCAGGCCCAGCTAATGTTTACTGAGGTCTACTGTGTCAGAGACTGTGCTTGCAGTGACCCCTGCAGGGTCAGTATTCTTATTCCAGGTTTACAGACAAGGAAACTGAGGCCCAGGAAGGTTATATGGTATGTTTGAGATAATAGGACTGGTAAATGGTGGAGTCCAGCTTGAGCTCCAGGTCTCCTGACTTCCGATCTAGTACGCTTTGTCTTGCATCCCCACCACTGTCTTCATGCCTGATCCAGGTGAGTTAGACGGTCTCTGCTCTGTCACTGTGCTCGACCTTCCTCGGGAAGAAATCTCCCCAGGATGCTCCTAGCTCAGTCTGGTAACTGGAATTCCTACTGCGCCAGAGTACTGATTTTTTTACATTCTTCCCAGAGCCCCAAGTTCTGGGAAGGTATCTTAGGGACATGGGGATGGGACCCTAGAGAGAGAGAGTAAGTGGTAGGGCTCTGGGCCTTCACCTCTGCAGCTCTGATCGTTTTTTATAGTGGGTTTCTGAGTAAGATGTCATTGTGTGAAGGGAAGAGAGTTCTCATCTTCAGCCCGAAGAATTAGCTGTGAGGCAGTAGGAGGATGTGATGATTAGGCTCCTTTCCTGGAACCCCTTCACCGTGAAAGCCTCCTTGCTCTCAGGCATCCACTGTTAAGCCAGAGGCCCAGGGGAGGTGTAGTCATCCTCACAAGGCTGCCTTCTATGACACCAGCTAGGACGTGGCTCTGTAGTGCCACTTGAAAAGCTGGGGTTCCCCTGCTCCCCAGCTTTAGGAGCCTGTCCTGAGGCTGGGATTCAGGTGGAGAACCCCTTGGTGGGTCTCCCTCAGGCTCCTCCGTAGGGCAGTCTTCAGAGGGTACATACCTGGAAGTGCTGCAACGTGTGAGTATCGGGACATCTGACCCGTTCCAGGGTGCGTTAGGACCCTACTCAGACATTGTTCCCCTGGGCCCAACCATATACTCTTTCGACTCCCCGCAACGTGGTCTCCTGGTGTAGGAATCCTAGCTCCTAGCTGTGTTCAGCTGCCATCTGCCCTGGGTCTCCCGAGTGAAAACTGAAAACCGTTTTCTCAGCCGAATTCTACCCTGCAGTTGTCTGCAGCCGAACAAGAGAAAGACAGCTGAGTCAGACCCTGCTGACCGCTGTGGAGGATGCGGGTCCCCTCCTTCCCCGTCTGCTCCCCACCAGCTGCAGGCACCCAGCACAGGGTGCAGGCCCCCAGCACTAGGCCCGGCTCCGTCCACGGGACCCTTCCTCCCAGCGCTCCATGCTGCTTCTGGACTCCCGAGAGCCCCAAGCCCCAGAGTGGCGGGAGCTCGCCTCCATCGGGGTCAGCTCTGTGACCTCTGCTGGTGGTCCCCGTCCTCCCCCGCTCACGTGAACGAAGTACATCTGGATTATAGATGAACAGGGCCCTTGTTCCAGGCAGCCCTGAGCTGGCAGACAAAGAGCACTTGTAAGGGATCCTCTCTCCTCCCCTGGACGCTGCTTGTTCCCCCGGAAACGAGTAGGTTACAGCTGAGGGGGGAATGACCACTGGGGCTGGGGGTTGTGAGCTTTCAATCCTACAGCCTCTCCCCCAAAATCTCCCCCTTGGCTTTGCTTCCTCCACAGGCTGATGATGAAAACTGTGATCTGAAACTTGTTCCTCATTCACGACCATGTCAGTCTCTTCTCTGCAAGGGCGGAATTGGTTACACAGGAATCCTCTTTGCCAGTATTTTCGAGATGACTTTTCTGTTTCCCACAAGGAAATTCATGATGAGCAGGGGAAGCATTACAAAGCACAGGAAAGCATAAAGGAGAACAAAAATGAGTTCCACCACACAGACATGATGACGGTTTCCAGTATTAGGCCTTCTGTTCTGCTTGTTACCTTTTGTTCAGTGCCAGGCCGCCTCTGAACATTCTGGGGTTCGCCCCTAACATTTCAGGGTTAAGAGAACTGTCTTTTCAAGGAATATTGAATGACTGAGTGTTGGAGCAGGCGATGACTTTGAAATCATCCACCCAGCTCCTTCACTTCGTACTGAGGACCCAGGTCCAGGTCTCCTGGGTCAGCGTCCGTCCCTTGGCTCCTGCAGCTGCGTCCTGCCTTCTTGAGGACACGGATGCCTTTGAGGTTGTTAAGGCTCCTACGCCTCTTTCCCACAGTGGGTGCTGCGGCCCCGGCCAAGCCGAAGGAGGGAGCCGCGGCAGGCCTCCCGGGGTGACCAGACAGAAAGTGGATTATGTCTCTGCTGTGTCAAGAGGTGGCTGCGTCCTGGTGGTTGTGGATTCTTTGAATCCCAGCTGCCGGTGCTGGCTTGATCACCTTTAGAGGCTTGCCCTTGCTGAGGACATGTGTGACTGGTGCCCGACACTGTTCTGATACAGGACATGTTTCCATCGACTCTACCCGGTTGC
Source organism: Canis lupus dingo (assembly GCF_003254725.2). Classification (NCBI taxonomy): domain Eukaryota; kingdom Metazoa; phylum Chordata; class Mammalia; order Carnivora; family Canidae; genus Canis; species Canis lupus. The sequence goes on from NW_026019395.1 coordinate 5,942, forward strand.
TCAAGTGGGGCTGTGAGCCCCCTGACCTCACCCCACCTAGAAGGGTGGGCACCAGGGGTGCAGGCTTCCAAATCCAGACATTCTTCTTATCCACACTCGACCATCTGCCAACCATGCGACCTTGGTTGAATCATTTCACCTCTCTGCCTTAGTTTCCTCGTTGGTAAATCGGGGCAGGCAGGAATCTGCCCAGAGGAAGGTTCTTTCTGGGACCTGTGCCTTCTATGGTGCCTTGGTGCCTCCTTTTTTCTCCTCCTGATCCTCGCTCCCTATTCCCTGTCACTCCTGCCCTGTTGAAAGGATCCGTCCTGAGCATTGAGGCCTCTGTGTGGTGAGTCACCCAGTTATGCCTTCCGAGACTAGATGCATTTGGAGCCTTCTGAAAGGGCACTTCAGGATGGGACCAAACCTTGCCCGCTGGCGGGTCAGCACTCCTCCCCAGCGACCGGTCTTGGTCTCCTTGCCTGCCCTGCTCTGCACCGCTGCCCCAACCTACTTCTTTCTCAGTCTGTGCAAGAGTCAGGGCCCCTGCCTGTTCTCTGGCCCTGAGGGTCCTCGGCTGTGGCCAACCTGTCCTCTCTCGCCTGGTTATACCCTGCTAGTGTAGTGTGTCTCTGCTCCCCACGTGGCTGTCCTGCCTCTCCTGGGTTCCCTGTTTGCTAAGGGTTCTGAGCTCCCCCTTATCCAACCTCACACACGCACATGTGCACACACGCACATGTGCACACACGCACACACACGCTGCTCTTGCATCTGTTCATGGTTAAGAGCTCGGAGGTAAACAAACTCCCTTCACACTCTGGGCCAGCCCCTCCTAAATAGAGAGCCCCACTTTGTTCAGCTCTAAAGTAGAATAGTATCAACCCTTGTTGTATTACCGTATTTGGACAGACTTAGCAGTAGTACTTGGTAAATGCCCGATAAATGGCCTCCATCATAATGATACCAGTACTAGTAAGGAACAGTGACATTTGCTCGTCTCTCTCTCGTTTCTGACCAGACCGTAGGGTACGACCCCATCATTGCGCCAGAGGTCTCGGCCTCCTTTGGTGTCCAGCAGCTGCCCCTGGAGGAGATCTGGCCTCTCTGTGACTTTATCACTGTGCACACACCTCTGCTGCCCTCCACCACAGGTATGTGCGTCCCTGCCTGTGGGTCGGCCACGGAAGCCACAGACCAGAGAAGGGTGGGCCCTCAGCCTGGGCCTCCGCAGGCATGTGGACTAGGGCCCTCGAGCATGGAGTGATGCTCTGCTAGCTGATCCTGCATCCCACGGAGGAGGGATGAGCTAGCTGGAAATGCATGGCTCGACACGTACGACCCGTGACCCCATGGTGTTTGCTGGGGCCGCTGCTGGCCTTTCCGGTTCCGGGACTTACTCAAAACACTAGGATCTCCGGGACTCTAGGATGTTTCTAGACTGAGTTTGGTCTAAATCCACAACAGGGCCTTTGCCCCCGAGCCTGTGAGAAGGGAGAGGTGAGACCAGAGAGGCTGTCGGCGTGTGGGGAAGGAGCTGGTACGAGGCAGGGAGGGCTGCTGGCACTGGTGCTGGGGTCCCGGGCAGCGGTGCCGCAGGAAAGCCCTTCCCTCCTTGCAGGCCTGCTGAACGACAGCACCTTTGCCCAGTGCAAGAAGGGGGTGCGCGTGGTGAACTGCGCTCGGGGAGGGATCGTGGACGAGGGGGCCCTGCTCCGGGCCCTGCGCTCTGGCCAGTGTGCTGGTGCCGCGCTGGACGTGTTTACAGAGGTGAGTGCCTGGTGGAGGAGAGGAGCGGTGACAAGGGGCCCAGGGCCGAGAAAGCCCAGTGTGCACGAAGAAGGTCTTTGCCTTAAGGAGGCCTCCACGGCACTCAGGAGGAATTATGTTGCCGAGAATAACGCCTTTGTGGTTTGGGGAGCCCTCCGGAGTGCGGTGCACAGGCCGCCGGGTGGTCTTTGCAAAACTCAGATTTTAAATAGGACCCAGTTCCTGGTCCCGGGCTCCCTGCGCTGCTGTCCTGTTGATGACTGCAGGGAGGACCGCGCGGCACATCCGTTCTGAGGCTGAGGGTTTGCGGCAGAGAGAGAGCATTTGGGGCCGGGTTTAAGGTCTCTTAATTATTGACCGAGGTCTCTGATGAAATGAATCCCGTTGCCAAAAAGACATTCTGCCCAGTGTCTGTTGGCTTTCCTTTCCTTCGTGTCTTCTGGGGAGGGAGGGCAGCCTGAGGCGAATGGCCAGAAGGGGTCCCCTGTGCCCTGGGGGCTGCTCTCCCCCAGTCTCTCTGTCGGAGCCAGAGACCCCGTCGTTGCTCGCCCGAGCCACCCCCCCACCTTACACCAGAGGAATGACGGACAGTGCATTTCCAGCTGGACTCCAGCATCACAGATCCAGGGCAAAGAGCAGGGATTTTGGCTTAGGCACTGGAGGGTTGCTGGATATCTGCGGTGGGGCCCTGGCTCGTCCCCGGCCCTCTCTGAGCACTGTGTTGCCCTCACTGTGTATTCCCTGTCCTGAGCACGCAGGGTTTATACTCCTGGTCATCTTTCACAACTAGATGGTAAGCTTCTGGAAGGCAGACGTGCGCCTGGCCCTCTTTGTACTGACATTCCCTGATCAGCACCTTCCCCTGCCTGTCTCTGGCCTTCTCGTGGCACCTGCTACCAAGTGCACAGCACTCCCAGGCCCAGGTGGCCAGACAAGAGGCCTGAGAGACATTCCCAGGGGCAATACATTGTGCTCAGTGAGCAGAGGGGGTGGGCAGAGGTGCCCAGGTGGACCACCTGTCGTGGTGAGAGCCAGGATGGGACAGCTGTGCAGAGGGCCTGGAAGTGCTGCAAGGATTCAGGAGCGAGGGGGAGCTCGAGGCAAAAACCAGTAACAAACAGTAGCTTCACTGGCTGAGCACCTCCTGTATTACTGGGGTGCAGTCTGCACGACAGTGTTTGGTTCTGGGTAGTATTCACCCATTTTATAGATGGAGAAACCGAGGCTCAGAGAGGTGGAGATTTCTCCAAAGGCACATAGGTCTAAGCGGGGGAGCCGAGATGTGCATCCCGTCCTTAGCCCTGTCCACTCTGCTGTAGAGAGGTGTTGACGAGGAACCCGGCTGTTGAAACCAGAGACAGAAGGCGTAGAACCTTCTAGCAGAACCAGAGTAGAAGGCATCCTCGGCCCCACGCCTCTCCTCCAGCCTCCCTGGGCAGGCGACCGAGAAGTGTCTCTCTCTCGGCAGGAGCCGCCACGGGACCGAGCCTTGGTGGAGCATGAGCGCGTCATCAGCTGCCCCCACCTGGGCGCCAGCACCAAGGAGGCCCAGAGCCGCTGCGGGGAAGAGATCGCCATCCAGTTTGTGGACATGGTGAAGGGGAAATCTCTGGCAGGTGTCGTAAGTATGGCCAAGTGGGCCTGGGGCCGGGAGGTCGGAGGGAGGAGCCGAGGCCCGGGAGGGCGGGTGGTGTCCGGTTTGGGGCATGGTGACAGCTCTGGCGGGCAGTGGTGTGTTGACCAGATTCGGCCCTGGGGGTAGAAGATAAGGCCTCCTCTGGAGCCAGGCTTCTGGGTGGGGCGGCGGGAGCCCCCGTCCCGAGCTTTCCTAGTTGCAGCCTGGTTGCAGGGAGGCGGCTCGGCCCTGCCGTATTGTAGCCTTGGTGCAGAGATTGTGGCTCTTCCCAGGGCCCGGGCTCCAGAGAAAGGCTCCTTTGTTCTCCACATGCTTTGAGAATGGAGGAGCGTGGCCTGGGCGATGCTGGACGCCGTGGGGATGGCGGGTGGGGGCCGGGGCTGGTCCTTGACCTTCCTGGCTGACCCTCGGCGTGGGGACTTTCATTGCTGAGGACAGAGCAGTAGCAGGAAAGACACAGGGTGCTTTGTTCAGCCTGCCAGGCCTGGCGTGATAGCCCAGCTCGCCGGGCCACCCTGCCTGCTACACCCCGAGAGAGTAGGGGAGCCAGCTACTCCCCTGAAGGACCCACAGGACGGCGCTCAACCACAACACGTGGCCCGTCCACCTGTGCCTCTCCCTTCTCTCTTCTGCATCTCGCGGCTCCTCAGTGTGGGGGACACTTTCTCACTCCCTCTGCACATCTCTCCTCTGAGCAGCTCTCCCCAGGTGCCGTGCTGGGACCGAGGCCATTGCCAGCCAGTCAGGGCTGCACCTGTCCCTCTGCAGCCCTTTGCCGGGCAGGCCTCTGCCCTCACTGTTGCAGCCCTCAGGGGTTACCATGGAGTCCGTAGGTGGTGGTGGCGGTCCAGGCCTTTTCGTGAAGGGGGCTCCTTACCACCGGCTCCATCAAATGGAAGCATAGACTGTTCCCATCTTATAGCCTGCTTCTCCCTCCTCCTGTGTCTCTGCTTCTCTCCCTCTATGTCTATTATAAATCAATCATTCAATCAATCAATCTTAAAAAAAAGAGTATGTGAATCCAGTGACACCTGGGTGGCTCAGTGGTTGAGCTTCAGCCTTTAGCTCAGGGCGTAATTGGGTCCGGGATTGAGTCCCGCATCAGGCTGCCTGCGAGGAGCCTGTTTCTCCCACTGTCTGTGTCTTTGCCTGTATCTGTGTCTCTCATGAATGAATAATTAATTAATTAAAAATATGTGAAACCAGCTTTGCAAATTGTGATATTTGGTCAAAGTGATTAATGACCGTGTAAACACTCACTTTCTTCTTTTCCTAAGCTTTTTTTATTATTATTATTATTATTTATGATAGTCACACAGAGAGAGGGAGAGGCAGAGACATAGGCAGAGGGAGAAACAGGCTCCATGCCGGGAGCCCGACGTGGGATTCGATCCCGGGTCTCCAGGATCGCGCCCTGGGCCAAAGGCAGGTGCTAAACCGCTGTGCCACCCAGGGATCCCCTTTTCCTAAGCTTTTATTTATTTCTTTGACAGAGAGAGGGAACCAGTGCTGAGCAAGTGCAGAGGGCGGGAGAGAGAGAGAAGCAGACTCCCGGCTGAGTAGGAAGCTGATGTAGGGCTCAATCCCCAGGACTCCGAGATCATGACCTGAGCAGAAGACAGTCCCTTAACCGCCTGAGCCACCCAGGCGCCCCCACTTTGTTTTTTAATTGAGGTGTAAAGTAAAAGGGAAGGCGTCTTGGAGCGACCTACCCCTCTAGGTCCCAGTGATCCGTGACTCCCCACTCCCCACATATCTTAAGTCAAAGACCACCTTCCTATTGTGGTGTCCAGACCCATCATCTCAGGAACAACCGGTCTCCTGTGTAAGGGGTGAGGTGGGCACAGTTTGTGGGGGTAGGGTGTAGAGAAATGCCTTTTTCTCCCTTCTGGCAATTTTGTGCTCTTTTCTGGCTCTACAGCTCTCCCAAGCTGAAGGCACAAGTCTTGTGGTGGCTAATGGAAGTGGTCTCCACGCTCCCCACCCCAGGCACCCGAAACCAGGACAGCCCTGTGCCTTCTGCTCCCCACTGTGGAGCTGTGCTCAGGAGCCCTGCCCTGCCTCGTGCTGACCTCAGCTCTGCTTCCCCGTTCTGTGCAGGTGAATGCCCAGGCCCTTACCAGTGCCTTCTCTCCACACACCAAGCCTTGGATTGGTCTCGCAGAAGCTCTGGGGACGCTGATGCAAGCCTGGGCTGGATCCCCCAAAGGGACCATCCAGGTGGTAACACAGGGTGAGTTGGGGACACTGCAGAGGGAGGAAAGAGGGTTGTGTCTGTAGCAGGTCCCAGACAGCGAGGGGCTGGGAAAGGACTGGACATAGCTCTTGTGACGCCAAGTCCCCTGTTCTGTCTGCATAGGGCTCACTCGCTACCCAATGGGGACAGAGGGGACGGTCCAGAAAATACTAAGAAATACGTGTGATTTTCACAAGTCACGATTGTATAGTATTCTTAAGATGCACGTGTTCTGCATGCAAGAGAAACCTCCATGAGAGACAGTTTCATGGGAGAGGCAGTAGGATTGGGGGAGGGAGTCCCAGCTTAAGGGACAGGATCTTGATTCTGGGTTTGACCCTGTCGCTGTGAGATTTCCCTTTGTCTGAACCTGGGTTCTTCACATGTAAAGTGAGAGTCGGGGCGGGTGTGCCAGATAGGGTGGTGGGACAGGGTGTGCCCCGTGACACGGTAAGGTGGGTCCTGAGGCGAGCTGATGGTCCCCGGAGCATTGCTCAGCTGGGGGTGGGAGCAAAGAGAGTGGCCTCGGTCTCCCTTTGCGACTGCAGGCTCCGGCCACTTTCCCAGTGGGCCCAGCGTAGGCAGATGTAGTTGAGAGACTGCGCAGGGCTCTAGTTCCTACACCCGCAGAGGCTGGTCCTCCTCGTGGCCCGTTGAGCATCTGCTCACGTGGGAAGAGCTTGGGGGTGGTTAGACCTGGGCGCTGCTAGAAATAGGGGAGGTCAGAGCTGCGGGATCCCCAGAGGAAGCAAGGCAGGGAACTGGGTGCCTTCCAGAGGGAAGCGGAACTTGGCCCGCAGGCTGGGGCTTGGGCCCCGGGCAGTGAGGAGTCCCTGACCCAAGGCTGGGTGTCAGCGCCCTGCCCGCTCCTGTGCTGCTCAACAAACAGCAACCTTATTGTAGGTTCTCTGTCCCCAGGGACGCCCCTGAAGAACGCCGGCAACTGCCTAAGCCCTGCAGTCATTGTCGGCCTCCTAAAGGACACTGCCAGTCAGGCGGATGTGAACTTGGTGAACGCCAAGCTGCTGGTGCAAGAGGCCGGGCTCAGTGTGCGTGGCCCCCGGAACGCTCCTTTCCTGTCCGCCCCGCCCCCCCGTCCCTCCCTTTGCAGAGCCTGCTCGCCCCTGCTCCTGGAGTGGGAGCCCGGGCAGGTCCAGCTGTTGACACCGGCCGCCGGCCGGGCAGCCGAACCTCCCCGTCGAGCAGCGGGAGTACTGCCTTCCTCGGAGCGTTGCTAGGAGTGAACGAAATACTCCTGCAGGTGCTTTGTGTAGGCGTGCCCTGTGCACGGCAGGGGCCGCGGCGCCCCCATTGCACAGCTGAGGGACACGAGGAGCCGGAGCCGGGCTGTACCGGCCGCGCTGGAGGTCGCCCAGCACGCTCGCCTCGGGCTCCATCCCGTGCTCCTTCGGCCCCGGCACCCAGGTTCTCGATCAGCTCGCCAGTTCTGGAAGCTCCGCATAGCTGCTGAGCGCCCGCAGCCCCGCGCCTCCCCTTTGGTGCCTTCCCCTCTGCTTCCCTTGTGAGATCCCAGCCTGCGTCTGAGCCGGGGGCAGCTGGCAGGAGCAGTGGGCAGCGGAGCTCCCGGGGCTCCCCCCCTGCTCCCCGCCGCACTGGGCCACTGACCTGCCCGGGAGCGGAGAGCCGGAGGGGCCGGGCTGCCCCTTCCTCCTCCTCCCCAGCTCGCACCTGCACCTGGACCCGCAGATCCCTCCTGCCCCCTGAGGGCGGGCGTTGACTGTCCCGGGCAGAGCCCTGGGCCCTCTCCTGCAGCCCCAGTGGCTGAGCGTGTCCGCCAGGCTGGCGCTCCGCAAAGCGGTGTTCGGGCCGCGGAGGGGAGAGGCCATGCAGCTGGGAGGCCTAACTGCGTCCTCGCCTTCTCCCTGCAGGTAACCACCTCCCACAACCCCGCTGTGCCCGGGGAGCAGGGCTGTGGGGAATGCCTGCTGACCGTGGCCCTGGCAGGTGCCCCCTACCAGGCGGCGGGCTGGGTGCAGGGCTCGACACCTGTGCTGCACGCGCTCAACGGAGCTGTCTTCAGACCGGAAGTGCCTCTGCGCAGGGGCCTGCCCCTGCTCCTGTCCCGGGCTCAGCCGTCTCCTCCTGAGATGCTGCCCACCATGATTGGTGAGGAGGGGTCTCGGAGGGCTTCCCGTGTCCTTGAAGCTGTGTGTGCGTGTGTGTGCGTGTGCGTGTGTGTGTGTGTGTGTGTGGCGGGGGGGGTGGTCCTCTCCAGGGATGGGGCTTCCTGGACCTTTGCTTCCTTTAGTCCCACCCCCTCCCTCAGCACATTTCTGTAGCATACAGAAGATCTGTCCTGCCCGTTCCCAGAACATTTGGGAAATGGATGCAGAGCTCAGAGGGCAAGCGCCTTCTCTCCTGTGTCAGGGCCCGCGGCAGAGTTAGAGCCCCAGAGTCCCTATTAGCCGGCCTGCTCACCGCGGTCAGCACACAGCGTGCACCTGCCTGCAGGGCTGCGTCTCGGAACTCCGGGCCTTTGGGTGCAGGTTTCTTTCTTCTGACCGCAGGCCCTGGGGGCCAGCCTGACTGCAACAAAGCATGTTGGGGCGGGTGCTCCAGCAGCTGGGGGCATCTTGAACCTGCCTCAGGACCCTGGCACCGGCCCACTGGGAGTTTTGGAGCACTTCCGGGCTTGGCGGTTGTGTCCACAGACCTCAAAAGGCCTAATTTCACCATCCTTGCCAACTGACCAAAGGAACTTTCCCCTGTTTCTCTCCTTTGCTCTTGGTCTGGATAAATCTGATGACCGGCATGGCAGGAGATTGCTCTCGCAATTTGTGGCTGGCTCATTCCTTCCCTACCTTGCGTGATGGTCAGGGGATTCCTAAAGGGTCTCTGAGTAGTGAGGGAAGCTGGGCAGATGCCCTGTTCTTCCATCTCTTAGCGCTTTGTTTCTGACCCCATCACCCTCCACTGCAACTTTGATCACAGAGGTCCACGGGTTCCGACCCCATTCCCAGCCTCTTTTTCTCCTTCCCCCCCTGCCTTGTGCCAATCAGCGGTTTTCCCGTCTACTTCCCAGGCCTCCTGGCAGAGGCAGGCGTGCAGCTGCTGTCCTACCAGACCTCGGTGGTGTCAGATGGGGAGACCTGGCACGTCATGGGCATCTCCTCCCTGCTGCCCAGCCTGGAAGCGTGGAAGCAACATGTGACCGAGGCTTTCCAGTTCCTCTTCTAAGCTCTGGGGGGCCTTTCGGAAGAAACCTGGCCACTGGGATCCAGAGAGAGGAGGTCCACATTCCTCAGGTGACACTGCTTACTCTGCAGACCCTGGCTGACCCCTACAGAGAAGTGATAAGCGGCCAATAAAGAGCCTACGCCCAATCTCCCTGTGCGTCTCTGTTATTACCCCGAGGAGCCACCAGAGGGGAGCCGTGGGCCGAGTTTTGGGCAGCAGGGAGGGCAGGTGGTGTGGAGGGAGGTGGGGGTGGGCAAAGTGCCCGCCTGGCTGTGTGCTCAGAAGAGGGATCCCTCTCCTGTCCGTCTCTCAGATTAGTCGAGGCATTTTCACAGGAAGTCCACTCGGTATGTCCGATCCCTCCCATCTGGGGATATACATGCACATTAACAAACATACCAGCAAACATGCAGCGCACTGCGTGCCCCGGACCAGGGCGGGTGATGTGCCCAAGAGGAGGGTAAAACCCAGACCTTTGGCACAGCGGTCCCCATTCGGTGGGAGGGACAGCACACAGAGGCCGCGGGGTGTGGGGGGGTGTGTGCGAATTCGGTGGAGTCCAGAGGAGTGATTTCAGCTGAGGGTGGTATCCGAGGTTTGGAAGGATTCCTGAGGGGAGAAGTGCGTTAAGGGGTCAAGCATGGGAGTAGTTGCCTAGTTCACAAAGCCAGCTCAGTACGGGGGGACAGTATATTCCTCGACTCTTCGTCGATGATTTTCCTGAGACGTGACAGAATGGCACTCCCTGAGCCTAAGGGCTTCACCTGTTAAGGAAACGGTTTCCCCCACTAGCAGGGGGTGATCCCTCCCTGGCTTGGGCCGAATGGCATCTGTTTTCGAGACTCCCGTGTGGACCGAGAAGGCTGGCCTGGGGCAGCTGATGGACACTGGCGGCTGTGAAGCACCCCTCTGGCCTCCGTGCTGTGACCGAGCAAAGGGTCCGTGGGAAGCCCCCGCAGTCGGGCTGCAGCGCGTCCGCAGCGGGTTCGGAGAACAGGTGTGTTCCGACCTGGCTGCAGCACGCCCGGAAGGGGGAGGCCTTCAAGGATCGTTTACTTCTCCTGAGCCTTTGTTTCCTCCTCAGTAAGAAGGATGGGGTGCCTCAGAGCCCCAGTGAGGGTTAAAGGGATGAAGACGTGGTTCATGGGAAGGGCCCGAGGCACTTGGTGAACACGAGTGTCTTCATCTCTTTGCGAGTGGGCAGCAGGTCCTCCTTCCGCCTCTCATTGAACCCCTCGCGCTGAGGACTTCCCTTGAGGGGAAGGGTCCCCTTGAGGGCGATCCAGGACTGCCCTTGATCCCAGAAAAACAGGAGGGACTGATAAAAACGGGGTGAAACTTTGAGCTCAGTATTCAGGTCTCGGCCTCGTTCCCCGAAACGCCCGGCCGGGCCAACACTGCGGAGGTAGAGCACGTTCTGGGCGCTCAAGTTCTGGAGCATCGCCCAGGAGCCGCCTAGCCCGGGTGGCAGGTGAAGGCTGGGACAACTTCCCGGCACCCCTGGCCCGGGGCTGTCCACGGAACTCCCAGGTCAAAAGCGTCAGGATTTTGAAATCCAGCGGGCGCCCCACAGAGGAGCTGTTTCCTCGGGATTGCTCTTGGCTGCGGCCTCTCCTCTGACCTCACTCCGAGCGCAGCGTCAATCCTGTTCCCTGGCTGGGAAGCAGGCGGGGGCCCGGCCCTTCTTCACAGCCCTTGCAGCCCCCCAGCTGATGCGGCCTTGCTGGGCCCGACGTTCAGCGGCTCAGCGCCCTGCCTAGTGACTCCTCCATCCTCTCTGCTGCTCCTAGGCAGCCAGGGCAACTTTCTGCCTACACAGGGAAAGTCTTTCCCTGCCAGCTCATCTGGACAAAGAAATGGCCGTAGCCGACCTGAGGGTGGCCGTGGGACAGGGCACCTGGAAATCTTTCCCTTCTGTGTGGACCTTACACAGAGGGGAGCGCGTGGGCTAGATACCAAAGGTGGTGAAGGAGACTTGGCGGTGGGGCCAGGAGCCTCCATCTGCGCAGGGGGCAGCGAGCCTCGCATCCTGAGCATCCTGAGTGCCGCAGCTGGACCAGGGCTGATAATGAGCCTCTGTGCCGGGTCCCGGCGGCGTCCCTTCCACTGGCCAGCAACCCGATACCTCCTGGTTAAAGCTCTTCACCGTCACTCCCACATTGTGGCCAAATGACTCCTGAGTGGAGGCAGGCCTGGCCCCAGCACTGGGTGACATGGAAGGTCCTGGTTGCTGAGGCTGACGGAGGCAGTTTCAGCACCAAGACCCCACAGTGAACTCGTGTGGATAGGACACAAGGCCCAGAGACTTAGCTCAAGACCTCCGGTGAGTCGGGGCTTTTTCCCGTGATGACAGACGCCACTCGAGATCTTAGGAGAGGCATGTATTGTCCTACCAGGAAGGCCAACCAGACTAAGGGCCTCCAGAGAGCTTGGGGGGAGGAGCAGGCTGCGGGGGCCAGCAGAGGGGGCGCCACAGCTGGTGTAACAGGAGGAGTGCAGCACCACCTGGAGGGGCCTGGGGAAGTCAGCCCCTGCTGTACCAGCTGCTCCAATCGGGATTTCACTCAGATTTTCTGGGGCCTGTGCTGACAGGAGCAGCCCTGGGCAAACAGTGACATGGGCTGGCTCAGCGTCTCCTTCCCGAGTGCCCAGCGCCCTATTATTCCAGACAGCCCCCTCCCAGCCAGCCCTGTTCCCCACCGATGAAATCCATCTTCTCTCCTGCTGCAGGGCAGCTGAGGAAGCTTTTTAAAAGAGCTGGTGTCCTCTGTACCCCTCCCCAGCTCAATCTCCACCTCCCCAAACCCTGGCTATTTGGTTCGAGGGTCCTGGAAAAAGTGGTGCCCTAATCCAAGGGAGACAAATCAGTCTCTGGCAGAAGCATTCCCTGCTAGGTAACTGAAGTCTCTTTTTTGGCTGGAGGAGTCAGAAAGCATGCTGTACTAACCTCGGCCCTGTGTTTATTTGCCCAGATAACACTGGCAAATTCTGAGCAAGGAGCTACGGCTGCCCTTGAGGTCATTTCCGGCCCAAACTGCATGATGGCATCTTTACATCAGTGAAGGAAGCCGGGTGCAGAGGCCGTGTGTCCCCACAGTTTCCCCTGTTCCTAGGAGAATGGAATTGCATTAAGGCAGGTGTGTGTGAGGTGAGTGCTCAACAGTTTTACAGCTGTGGGGGTCGGTGGGGCTCCAGAGAGTGGGGCCCTCAGAGCCAGGAGGTCCAGGAGGCTCCTCTGCATGTCAGCTGGGGCATGTCAGCTGGGGCACGTCTGTGCTCTAGTTTCCAAGAAATACAAGACTGATTTCCTCCTCACTTTTGCAGTGTGTTTTATGGGTTTAGTACCAGCTACAACATTTGGAAATTGATAGAAAAACTTAAGAAAGGAATCAAGATGTAACAGCACAGAAATCTAATAAGGCTAATGGCCACGAGGGAACACGATAGGCAGTTATCTGGATTTGTATCCCAGGTCTGGAGGGCGGTGATTCTGGGCTAGGCCTTCCCCTCTTCCTCACTCCCTCTTCCACAGAGGACCCCTGCCCCACCACTAGCCCAGGACGGTGACTGCAGCAGAGAAAGGCAGGAAGGACCACTAAGGATGGCCCCTCACTCTGCAGGGCCGCTGCTTCTGGGGACAACGGTGTCCAATCCAATCCGTTTCCATCTAAGAGTGTGCTTTTAAAAACATGATCCATGGGCAGAAACTCTGCTAGTGTAGATTTCCCAGGCACCACCATCTGTAGGATCTAAAGAAGCAAAAGAAGGACATTCAGTGTGAGTCTCACCCCGGGCATCCCTCTGCCCTTGCCCCCAGTACCTATTTCTTGTCTGAGGTAAGGCTATGCGGAGGGGCCCTCCTGCCCGCATCAGGAGCCTGCCCAGCTCCAAGCCTGGACCTCTGAGCCACCTGTGCCCAATGTCACAGGAGCCAGGGGACATGGGCAGGGTCCCCATGATGGTTCTGCCTGACAGAAGAGCAGGCTGGACAGTCTGGACAGTGAAGAGAGACTCCACAGAGTGCCACAGCGACATAAAATCTTTAATTCACTTAAAATTTCACTGTTGTAGGTTGCTTGCTCATGTGAGTTATTAGCATGAGACAAGGACAGGAACCCAGCTTTCCTCTTCAGAGGCATGATGCTATAGATCATGGGAGGGAGGGAACCTGGTTTAGAAACTGTCCCTTGAAAATCCCAAATTATTTCTCTCTCTCTCTCTCTCTCTGTCACTATCTCTCCTTCTGATGACTGAACTAGCTTGGCATACCTAATTGTCCCCTCTTTGCCATTGACTTGCCCTCAAGAATCATTTCACAAGCAAGCAAGCAAACAAACAACTCCCTGGCAGTGCTAAATCTAAATCTGGAACCCTGGTTGCTGAGCTCAGGGTGTCAACACACCCTGCAGCCCCTGCCTGTCAGACCCCTTGTCCACCTTGCTGAGCACCTAACATCCTAGCAGAGGAGGCCAAGTGGTGTGAACTGAGGGCATCCTGCATACCCTGTCATCTCCCTGCTTTATCTGGGTATCTCCATTACCCATGGACCTCGTCCTCTTCCCTTGCTTCACATACTGCCCTTGGCAAAGCTTTTACCCTTCATCTACCAAAGGAGGGAAACAACACACACACACACACACACACACACACACACACACACACAGAGTATTTGGGGACTGTATTTGTTGAGATTTATGGGTTATTGAAGAAATTGCTTCTCACTCCTCTATTCTGCTTATTTTACCAACTTGTTAGATAAACTGAAGGCAGATGTCTGGGTCCGTAAACTGTACGATTTGAATTCTGAATTCTTGATTCTCCTTTAAAAATCCTCCCATCTCCCCCTCAGGCAGTCCTCTTGCAGAAACCCTTCTCTCTTTCTACTTCTGCTCCCCTCTCCACTGACTTTCCAAATCTCACTGCTGTTCCCCAGGAGGAACTGCCTGGCAAAGCCCCCTCGTGCCAAGGCTTCTGGCTCCAACAGAATTCCCAACACCTTGTTTCTTCATGAATCTGTTGCCAACACACTAGTATCTACCTTTTCTGAAGCCACTCATCTTTGTTACTATCTCACTCCTTTGGAGGAAGGAGTTCTGTAGGTTCAGGTGTATAGCCTGGTTCCTTTACAGATGCCAAATTTGTTTCTATCAAAGTTCTAGGGGATCTTCCTATCATGGGCAGATCAGGGAAATGAGGTTGTTGTTGTTGTTGTTGTTGTTGTTGTTGTTGTTGTTTTCACATTCCAGAGTTAAAAACATGGCCTTTCCCCAGCTTTTGTCTTTCTAGAAAAAAGAGTCCCATGGATTCTATGTGCTCCTGATAGTACAAACTCCCCAAATAGTACAAACTTCTGATCATTTTGGAGTTGTAGACCCTGTCTGGCTTGGTTACACTATTGGAATTGCACCTGTCACCCAGAGGAAAAACTTTATGTCACCAACCCTACAAAATGTCACTCACCACCTTTACACTGGTCGCCGTGCGTACTTGCGGCGATACAGCTCATCCACCCGCTCCAGGTACCACGTGCCTGGGAAAAGACTGCTTGTGTCCCCAGGTGGTGAGAAATTCACTGTGAACGAGAAGGGGCAATACTTACAAAAAGCTACATGGGGTTAGGGAAGAGAAAAGAGTCCTAAGGATGCCTCCACCTGAAGCTCTCCTGGCTGTGTGGCAAGGGGCTGTGAAGCCACCTGTCACAACCCAGCAGAGCCCTGGACCTTGTACTAGATCTAGTACTAACCTTATGTGCTTGATCCAAGCAGCCATCTTGGATCAAGTACATAAGCCTTGGCTATTAGAAATTTGGTGTAGGAGTATGACGTTTTCCCACAGTGAACATGACCTTCTTCTCTTGAAGTCCTCTTTCTGTCCTCTTGCCAGTGTATATGTACACCTCAGATCTCCCTGTCTTCCAGTATGCCCTAAGTTCTCTGGCTCTGACTCATTGTATTATTTCTGGTCTTTGTCCACCAATGCTCATCTCAGAAGTCCTATTTCTATTTTAATTGCTTTTCCTCTTTGCCCTAAGGTGTCCCCTGTTCCAGAGAAGATGGATGACTACTAGGCCTAGGTTTTCTGGAACATTCCCGGTTCCGCATATTCTGTCTTTCTTTCAGACCACACTGCAAACCATATGTCCCAACTCTTGCTTGAGAAAAGATGTTTTGTTTTGGTATTGGTTT
Organism: Canis lupus dingo; assembly: GCF_003254725.2. Classification (NCBI taxonomy): domain Eukaryota; kingdom Metazoa; phylum Chordata; class Mammalia; order Carnivora; family Canidae; genus Canis; species Canis lupus. The sequence goes on from NW_026019395.1 coordinate 20,946, forward strand.
TAAAACCACCATCTGGTCTCTCTAGTCATAACTTTAGCTCCTTTTCCTTTGTTGCTTTATTGGGCAATATTTTGTTTTTTATGTTTGATAGGGAAAGGGGGCAGGTGAGCAAAAACAGTAATATCTGTTGATAATTTATTTAAGTACATTAATTCAATTAATCTCTTTGGCAATCCTGCAAAGTTGGTATGATTTTAGAAGTAAGACAACTGAGAAAACTTCAATAATTTTCCCAAAGATGAAGAGCTAGTGAGTGTCACAGGTTGGTTTAGATTTGAATATCTATCTCCAAAGTCTGGGCTCTTTTAACCGTTGCATAGATAGCCATTTCCAAGACCACATGTCTGGTGTCCTTGGGACTGCATTTTCAGCATCCTGTTTTGAGTAGTTAACTACAATCTATACCAAGAAGGTACATGCTGCCTCACACCTCTTCTCCACTCTGCCTTCTGCTTTACCACCCAATTTTTGCTCCTTTGGACCTAACAGATTTTCTCCCAATCATATCTCATAGACATCCTCAGCCCGGGCCACTATAGTCCAGACCTATGATGAATCTCCAGTTCTCTGCCACTGACAGAGTGGAATCTGAGAAAATTTCCTTCTCCTTTCTCTCTGTCTTTTTCTTACCCTTATGGTAGAATTGTTCCCTTTGGTCCATTATTTCTGTGAACTCCTGAGGGGACATACGCTTCCGGGAGGCGAGACGTTTTGGCAGGTCTGACATACTAGACACCAGCTTCTCCAGGGGGGATCCTGGGAATCAAAGGCAAGATTGTTAAATCTGCTTTCACTGTCATTATCACTGCAAGCCCAATAGAGAGCCAGGTTCTGTGGGAGCTCCAACCCTGGCGGAAAGTGCTGTGTGTGACTTGGAATATTGAGAAATGATAAAAATCAGCAAACATAATGTTAGTGAAACATATGGGGAGACACACTCTTTTATTCCAGGTATGTCCCACATAGTGCTAAGATGTACACCCTTGATCCCATCTGACATAAAGTAATCAAAAACATGTATTGAAAATCTCAAATCCATCAACTTCTCTTTAACCAGTTGCAACCAAATGGCCATTAATTACCTCCTGCCTGGACTGTTTGCTGGAACAACCTGTTTCCCCTTTCTACCTTTGTTTCTCTTCAACCTAGTTCCAAGTAGTAGCCAGGCAAATGCTTCAACTATATATAGTATACAAATGTACTCCATTGCTTAAATCCCTTCAGGGAGTTCCTCTGTTCTTTTTTTTTTTTTCCAGAGATTTATTTATTTATTTAATTTGAGAGACAGACAGACAGAAATAGAAAGAGCACAAGCAGGGATAGGGGCAGAAGGAGAGGGAGAAGCAGACTCCCCGCTGAGTAGGAAGCCTGTTGTGGGACACCATCCCAGGACCTGGAGATCTATACCTGAGCTGAAGGCAGATGCTTAACTGACTGAGCCACATAGGTGCCCCAATTCCTCTATACTTAAGCTCAACATTATTCTGTCCAGATGAGCCTCAGTAGTGGTGAGGCAGAGAGTGGTTTCTTTTATCGGAAGAATCTTACCAGAAGTGCCAATAGAAAGACAGGACTCACCTGGAGAAGCATCCTGGGACACTCTAAATGAAAAAAAACTTGCTGCCAAGCCAGAGCCGTAAGAGAAGGCCCCAATCCTGGAGCCAGCCAAGTCTTGGGCAGAGTGCCTGCATGGAAAGAAATCAAAACCCAAGAAGTGCATTGGCATTATATTCTGTCCTTCAAATAAACCATAAACCTATCACCCCAATCTAGTCAATGACTTGCAAGTAGAAATGGGCTCCAGGCATTTTGCACGAAGATGAGCTTTTGGAAGACCCTGTAGATAGACTCAGAAAGAAGAAAACTTGCCAGGGGACTGGCCAAAATCTAAGATACAAAAAGCACATTGAGCATAACAGAATTTGGGGCATAAAAGGAGCTTCTCCCCTCCTATGAGGACAAGAAGAATTCAGTGAAATCTGAGGTTTGGAGGTCAGGCCACTTCAAGGCTTCCAGGTTTTCTGGCAGTGTTTCAGCAGTTGTACCTTTTTATCATCCCCTCAACAGTAATAATTTGATTGAGTCCATATATGTATCTCCTATGTTATGTGCAGGTACTATAGTAAAGCATTTCCTTATAAAACCCATAAACAGAATATCAATAGAAATAACAACTAGCATCCAAGCACTTGATGAGGATTAGCATTTATAATTTAACATTTATGCATTTATAAATGCATTATAAATATAAATTATAAATGCATTTATAATTTAACATTTGTCAAAACACTAGACAGTAGGTATTGTTATTGTGCATGTTTTATAGATGGAGCAAGTGAAGCATGTAGAGGTCAAGTATTTTTCCAAGATCAAAGCTAATAAGTGGTATTTAGACCTCATTTATGGGTTCTAAAGCTAGACTCTCCTTTCTTTTTTTTTTTTTTTTAAAGCTAGACTCTCCTAACCACCATGCTTTACTAGGGACAGAGATTTTAAATGTATGAGATAAAAATATGCATCAAAGTCCTACAATTTTCTTGCTCCATCCAAGTAGATCTTACACATCCCTTAATATTATACATCATCACTTTGGAGACCACTGTTTCATACTGATTCTAAATCTGCCTATACATGCACCTTTGAAATGAGTTTCATTATCTTTTCTTCTATCTTTCCTTCCTTAAAAATTTCTGGATCAGAAGATGAACCAAACCTGGTTTACCCCTCAGACCATAAGGTGGGGGGTAGGAGGCAGGGCTACGTGCAGTACTCACTGGGACAGAAGGGAAGCCAGGCACCCGTAAAGAGATGAGGTGTACATATTCCCATTGTGTGTGGAGAGGTAAAGGGAGGCCTTGGTTTTCTTGTTGAATGAGTCCAGGGAGACCTTTTGAAGTGCTTTATCCATGTCCTTGTTGGTGTAGGTGTCTTCCAGCTTCAGCCCCCTGGGAGGCAGCCAGAGACACAGGCCAGGTGAGAGACCACAAAAGGGGAAAGAGACAGCAAGGGGGAAAAGTAAGAGCTCCTGGAGAGACTTTTAGACACATATTTTTACTACAAAATATTTGGAAATACAGACAAGCACAAAGTCCTACCATTCAGAGTGCATTTGGGTCAATTTTTCTTGTGGCATCCATCCCTGTTTTCATAAGGCTAACTAGAAAACAAAAGCATGCTATATATTCTATTCAGCATGAATCACTAACTAATTTTCTCTATGACCTTAAATCATCATCCCTAAGCATTTTAAAGGCTGCAGAATGAGCCATGATATGATGTGCCCTACTAGAACCAGTCTCCCCATTCCTGTCCTCCCCAGTTTAAGCACTACATGTTCCCTCACACACGTGGATTTACTGAGCCATTTTGGGCCTTTGTTTTGTGTTTTCTTTTTCTCCCCAAAGCCCTTGTATCAATTTACACATCTACTGTTGCCTGTTTTCCCAGAGCCTCATCAATTCTGGGTATTCAAAAATTTTTAAAGGCTATGTAAGGAAAATGGTAACTTGTTTAAATTTGTTACTAATGAGTAAGCACATTTGAAAATAGGAGTAACTGGCTTCAATCTACCTTCTCCCGCCGCGTAGAAAAAAAAGGCGGGAGAAGCCCCGGCGGCGTCTAGGGCTGTGCATTTCTTCTTTGGGGAAATTTCTGGTCCATATCTTTTGTTTATTTTTCTATTAGGGTGTTTATCACTGATGAGACTTCCATATATTAATGATATTAAACTATTGTCTTTGATATATGTTAGATTTTTTTTTCATGGGGCAAGTCTTATAAGTAGTGTTTGTGCTCATTTTGATGTTTTGTGTTTGATGTTAGTGGCAGGGTTAGTAGTAATAGTTAGTAATGGGGACAAATATTGGTAGAATACTCCAAAACTTGAACTAAACAGCTACCAAGAAGAAAAGGGAATATTTTGTTTCCAGTGGGAATTGTGTATTGAAGATAATTCTTTTCTATATGTCTTGGAGTAATGCATCAATAAACAATATTCTTCAAAGGGGGTGAGCTGGACTATCTCCACTTCATAGATAGGGAAATTAAGTTAATAGGGCAAGACATTAACTCAACAATGGCAAGTGAGAATGAGGCCTGTTGCTCCCAAGTTGCCATCCTGTACTGTGATTATTTGCTTTGAGGTGTTTCTGTCCATAAAGACTGTAAGATCCTTGAGGCAAGGATCATGGAGTCACATTCATTTTGGTATCCCTAGAGTCTAGAATGATGCCTGACGCATAGTTGATGCTCACAAAATGTTTACTGACTGAATGATTTATCCACTCTCCCTTTCCCCTTTTTCTTATTCTCTGACGCTTCTTATAGCCACTTTATTTAGAGGTGCTGGCAAATTCCCTGTGTTCCCTAGAGATAAAAGGTGGAGGGCCTTATGCAGACCATATGGACTTGGTGTCATTTCTATTCTGTTGGAGGACTGTCCCCTCCCTGCAGGGTTGGCTGATGATACAAACTCAAGGTGTGAGGAAATCTCCTCCTTCCTCAGCCCTCAAGAACCTCTAGGTTCCCCAAAGAGGACCTACCTGAAGGTCTCCAGCTCCTTATAGAGGCTGGTCTGTGTGTCACTGCTGGCTGACAGGAAGTCATTGAACATCAGGCGAGCCAGGGATTTCTGGACTATCTTGCAGAAGGGTGTGTGAAAGATCATAAACTGTAAGTCATCGAGAGTGAAAGGCCGATCGATGCCAGCTGGAAGAGGAAGTGTGAAAGTAAGGATGTGCCATGGCAGATGAGCCACGTAGACCTACACCCCAAGACCTAAGTATGCTGAGAGTCTTGTGGCAGCTCCTACTCCAGCAAACACATGTAAGGTTTGTTCATTGACTTTACAAGCATTTTACTAAGCACTCTACTTATAAAGAAAGGAAAAAAGAAACAAATGTTTTCTTCCTGTCTACTATTGCCAACCTTTATGACAGATAATTCCTCCAAATCAAACTAGTGTTGTGTTACTTTCTTTATTTTTCAGAGGAGGAAACAAAGTCTCTAAAATATGAAGATAGGTCATGTGTCCAAGGTTACCCAGCTTGAAAATGGCTGACATTGGATTTAGGTTCTGATGTCTCTGAACCTATCGACACCCCACACTGTCTCTTAGTACTGAGAGCCAAAGCAGCATCAATCAAATTCTATATTAGGTTAAGGAGCAAAATTAGAATGCTGAAAGAATTCAGAGTTGGTGAGAGCAATTAGCCAATAGCAAGTTTACAGTGGATGGAAGGTAGAGAAGTCCAAGTCCACTGCTTACTCATAGGAGCCAGCAGTGATGGCTGGCATCTGTTTCAGTGCAGTGGAAAGGGGTAAGACGTGGCTCCTAAGGCCACCCCTATAGCATCCGTGCTCTGACACTTCCACAAGTGCCTTTTCCCACACTGAAAACTGCCTATCCAGGTGCCCTTCAGGCCATGGTTAATCAGGTAAGAACCCTTCTGTTTTTTAAAGTAGATTGCTCTGAACTTTTAAAATAAAGCTTGTTTCCCGATTATGAAAGCAGTACATATTTTCTTAGCAGGGAAACTCAAACTAAGGGTGAATATAAAATTAATTTGTAACATTACCATCCAAAGAAAAATCACTAACACTTTAGTACACTGAGAGTAGAAGTAAGATTTTTCATCATCGATCAGACTTTAAAAGGTAGCAAATTACAAACTGTGAGTCAAATCAATCCTGACTTCAACAGAAACAAATCCAAGCCCCAGTAGGATGTGGTTATTCTTGATTCACCACAGCACCTCCCTAGGTGGCTGACACCCACTGGTTTCCTATTGGCAGCTTTGGCCCTAGGTTGTTTACTTTCTTTCATTTAGCTCAAGTTAGAGGCAGGTTCATACTTGAATTTGGATTGCTTCCAGATGGACTTTAGCATAGACCCAGAGAAGGGTGTAGGAGGAAGGGAACATGAAGCAACTCCCTTGAGATCATTTTTGAAGGGGAGAAGAAACTTTGTCTAAAACTTTTAGAACCAACTCATGGCCCCAGAAATAGAATATCTACTTTCTGTCCTCTGAGTCCCATACCTTGTTTCCACTGTTTCTGGATTTTTTGACGGTATAATGTGTAACACCTGTCCAAGGCCCGTAGGTAGCACTGGATGGAGAGCTTCCCATCCACTATTGGGTACTCTGTAGCCGCATCTGGTTTGTAGAAGTCGTATACATTCTCCATGTGGGTTCCTCTAAGCCCTGGCAAGGCACACAGAGAGATTCAGGGACTGTATAACGCAGCCCTCATGGAGCAGAGAGGATGGAGAGCCATGTACTAACAGTTTCTTGGCCTTTCTCTGTCTGAGCCCACTCAAATTCCCTCCCAAATTTAAAGGGAGTTGAATAGATGGTTACTCATATAAATGAGATTTATATTTCCATTTCCATACGTATATGGCCTTAACCAAATCTGGAATAGATGCCAAAAGTCTCAAAGGAGAACCTTTCTCCTTATACCCAATTATCTTCTTTCACCTTAAATTGTCAGTCAGGCTCCTTAAAGAGCCTCATCTGCAGCGCCAATGTCATACATTCCATGCATCATTATTACAATGCATGATGGTGCAGAAGAGGAAACCTCACTAATCCCTCTCTTTCCTTCCTCTCTGCCCTTTGTTCCCCAGTTCAGCCCCTTGAAGGCAAGCCATGTCATCCTCAAATCCATACTTCAGCCCTGCGTAGTGGGTATGACAACTTGGGATTGGGAGCTATGCATTTGCTGTGCACAGTCTCTTGGTACCACATTTTCACAGTTTATCACAGACCTCTCTCGAGGGTCAGAGGGGCCTTGGGCCCAACTAGCATGGCCACAGCTCCAGCCCCACCTGTGGGGCGAGCATTCCCACTGGGATACACTGCAATGTCTCCACAGACCACCATCGCATAGCGACCTGTAATGAGAGACAAGAAGTAATTATCTCTACTGGACATCACTACACAAATTTCAAGTAGACTGTGAGCAAGGCACAATTTTGAGTACTGAAGACAGACCAGTGAACAAAAATAAAAATCTCTTTCCTCATGATAAGTCTATATATCAGGTACAGTTACTCCCTCCTTATCCACACAGAAATGGAGGCCCAAAGAACTTCAGTCACTTGGCCCAAGCCACACAATTAATAGATGACATGATAAGGATTCAGAGTCAGGATTCTAACACAAATTCATTGAAACCCAAGAAATTTCTTCTAAGAATTATAACAATTCCAACTCCAACCCCAAATATAAATATATATATTTTTTTATATATTTGGAGTTGGAATATATATATATATATATATATATATATATATATATATACACACACACTTCTTCAGATGGGCGAGAAGATCTCTGAATGGCAGTGTGGAAATGCACTGCACAGCAAATCATCCACCTCTTTTTGGCCTTGCTTTGAAATAAAGAATATTGGGTTAGATAATCTCTAAGGTCCCTGCCAACATTAAGAATTTATAATCAATGTTATAACTTACATTAATTATATTAATTATAAATCATTTTAATTATGAATGTTTTAAATTCCAGTTTCCACTTAGTAAACATACTAAGTGCCTTGACTATACAGATAATATTCATTCGCATCCCTGTGGATCTCTTGTACAGTCCTTTTACCAGCCCTGCAAGGCTGGTTGCCAAATAGAGCTCTGAGGCTGAAAGTAGTTAAGGGATTTAAGCAAGATACAGGATAATATATTGAGTACAAAATATACAGTGCCTTAATGGCTCAGGGGATTCAGTATCCAACTCTTGATTTCAGTCAGGTCATGATCTCAGGGTCGTGGGATCAAGCCCAGCACTGGGCTTGGGGGCTCAGCACAGAGTCTGCTTATCCCATGCCCTCTGTCCCTCCCCACTTCCTTCTCTCATAAATAAGCAGATAAATAAAATAATTTTTAAAAAAATATGTTAAGCAAAAGATAATTTCCTAGTAACCAGGCAAGGGAGTAAGAGAATAAATACTCCATGTAATAGTTTATCCTGTGACTCTTTTCTTTGTTTTGTTTTTTTATCCTGTGGTTCTTTAGGTCTATTTCTACCGGCATGCTTTCTCTTTAATACACAAGCTTGTTTAAATCTCCATCTCTCAGAGGCTCAGGAGAAACTTATGAGAAATAGGAATATGTTGGATTTGGTTGGGTGTCTCATCCATGCCACACACTATATTTAAGATATCAGATCCTCCACTTTTCTTACCTATAAATCAGGCATAATACCTACTTCCTAGGTATTAGGAAGTACCTAGGTATTAGGAAGCTTTGGGGGTCTAAATGAATGGCTATGTGAACACGCTACCTAATTAACAGTATAAAGCTATCCAGGTCTAAGCATTTATCATCATTGTGGTTGTCGATGATAGCAGCAGCTGTGTGAATAGGTTGTCGTCCCCTCCCTGATGAAATCGCTGGGGAAATGAAGAAACAAAACTGAGGATTCAACCTCTAACCCAGTTCCTTTCTTACATAAGATCTTGGGAAGCACATACCATCCCAGGAGCTGGATTCCACCCAGTTGGCAGCATTGAAGAGGGAGGCAGTGCCACCGTAGCAGGCATTGGTGGTATCTATGCCCTCAATGTCAGTATTGCCCGAATCCTGGAAGAGCTCCATGAGCACTGTTTTGACAGCCTTGGACCTGTCAATGATGGTCTCAGTGCCCACTTCCAGCCAACCCACAGAGTCCCATGGGAGCTGTGTGCGTTCCATCAGCCGCTGCACCACCGTCAGGCACAGGGAGTTGATGTCCTCCTGGACGGAGCAGAAGCCCATATGGGTTTGGCCCAAGCCCACCGTGTACCTCCCTGCTTCCACATTGTTATACTTCTCCAGGTCTGTTTGGTCCACATACTGGGCAGGGAAATAGACCTCCAGGGCAAGGATGCCCACATCCTTTGGCCAAGTGTCTGTTTTGGCCAAGGGGCCAGCAGAGATTGTAGAAAGCCTGTAGTGGAGATAACAATCAAAATCCTAGTAATGGTCTCCAGCCAGTCTCCTCAAAATACAATATAGCAATCATTTCATTCATTTTTCATGTGTTTTGAAGCTATATTATCAGATGAGTACAAGTTTAAGGTGGTTATCTTTCTGTTGAGTTAACCCTTTTATCCTTATCAAAGGTCCCTCTTCAATTTATCTTTGTGATAGTCCTGCCACCAAGTCTACTTTTCCTGATGTTAAGAAAGCTGCCTTAGCAAAGAAGAAGTCAAACTCTCCCTCTTCGCCGATGACATGATACTCTACATAGAAAACCCAAAAGTCTCCACCCCAAGATTGCTAGAACTCATACAGCAATTCGGTAGCGTGGCAGGATACAAAATCAATGCCCAGAAGTCAGTGGCATTTCTATACACTAACAATGAGACTGAAGAAAGGGAAATTAAGGAGTCAATCCCATTTACAATTGCACCCAAAAGCATAAGATACCTAGGAATAAACCTAACCAAAGATGTAAAGGATCTATACCCTCAAAACTATAGAACACGTCTGAAAGAAATTGAGGAAGACACAAAGAGATGGAAAAATATTCCATGCTCATGGATTGGCAGAATTAATATTGTGAAAATGTCAATGTTACCCAGGGCAATATACACGTTTAATGCAATCCCTATCAAAATACCATGGACTTTCCTCAGAGAGTTAGAACAAATTATTTTAAGATTTGTGTGGAATCAGAAAAGACCCCGAATAGCCAGGGGAATTTTAAAAAAGAAAACCATATCTGGGGGCATCACAATGCCAGATTTCAGGTTGTACTACAAAGCTGTGGTCATCAAGACAGTGTGGTACTGGCACAAAAACAGACACATAGATCAATGGAACAGAATAGAGAATCCAGAAGTGGACCCTGAACTTTATGGTCAACTAATATTCGATAAAGGAGGAAAGACTATCCACTGGAAGAAAGACAGTCTCTTCAATAAATGGTGCTGGGAAAATTGGACATCCACATGCAGAAGAATGAAACTAGACCACTCTCTTTCACCATACACAAAGATAAACTCAAAATGGATGAAAGATCTAAATGTGAGACAAGATTCCATCAAAATCCTAGAGAAGAACACAGGCAACACCCTTTTTGAACTCGGCCATAGTAACTTCTTGCAAGATACATCCACAAAGGCAAAAGAAACAAAAGGAAAAATGAACTATTGGGACTTCATCAAGATAAGAAGCTTTTGCACAGCAAAGGATACAGTCAACAAAACTCAAAGACAACCTACAGAATGGGAGAAGATATTTGCAAATGACATATCAGATAAAGGGCTAGTTTCCAAGATCCCTAAAGAACTTATTAAACTCAACACCAAAGAAACAAACAATCCAATCATGAAATGGGCAAAAGACATGAACAGAAATCTCACAGAGGAAGACATAGACATGGCCAACAAGCACATGAGAAAATGCTCTGCATCACTTGCCATCAGGGAAATACAAATCAAAACCACAATGAGATACCACCTCACACCAGTGAGAATGGGGAAAATTAACAAGGCAGGAAACAACAAATGTTGGAGAGGATGCGGAGAAAAGGGAACCCTCATACACTGTTGGTGGGAATGTGAACTGGTGCAGCCACTCTGGAAAACTGTGTGGAGGTTCCTCAAACAGTTAAAAATATACCTGCCCTATGACCCAGCAATTGCACTGTTGGGGATTTACCCCAAAGATACAAATGCAATGAAACGCCAGGACACCTGCACCCCGATGTTTCTAGCAGCAATGGCCACGATAGCCAAACTGTGGAAGGAGCCTCGGTGTCCAACGAAAGATGAATGGATAAAGAAGATGTGGTTTATGTATACAATGGAATATTACTCAGCTATTAGAAATGACAAATACCCACCATTTGCTTCAACGTGGATGGAACTGGAGGGTATTATGCTGAGTGAAGTAAGTCAGTCGGAGAAGGACAAACATTATATGTTCTCATTCATTTGGGGAATCTAAATAATAGTGAAAGGGAATATAAGGGAAGGGAGAAGAAATGTGTGGGAAATATCAGAAAGGGAGACAGAACGTAAAGACTGCTAACTCTGGGAAACGAACTAGGGGTGGTAGAAGGGGAGGAGGGCGGGGGGTGGGAGTGAATGGGTGACAGGCACTGGGGGTTATTCTGTATGTTACTAAATTGAACACCAATAAAAAATAAATTAAAAAAAAAAGAAAGCTGCCTTAGTTTTTCTTTACTGTTTGCGTGGTATATCTTTTGTTGTCCTTTTATATCTTTCATTTCTCAGGGTCTTTATATTTACCACACATCTCTTCCTTTTTTTAAAAAAAGATTTTATTTATTTATTCATGACAGAGAGAGAGAGAGAGAAAGGCAGAGACACAGGCAGAAGGAGAAGCAAGCTCCATGCCGGGAGCCCTACGCAGGACTCGATCCCGGGACCCCAGGATCATGCCCCGGACCAAAGGCAGGCACCAAACTGGTGAGCCACCCAGGGACCCCCAACACATCTCTTCCAAACAGCCCATAGTTGGGTCTTTTTTTTTGTTTTTCACAAGTCTTACAATATTGGTGCTTTAATTGGAGTAACTAGTTCAATTATATTTATTGTAATGACTAATATAGATGGGATTGAATCTACTATCTCACCATTTCTATTTGTCTCATATGTCCTTTGCTTCTTTATTTCTTCTGTCTGGCATTCTTCTGGATTAAACAAGTATTTATTAATCCATTTTGTCTTTTCCTTTTCTTTTAATAATGACCTCAGATTACAATATGCATGCTTGGTTTATTGTAATCTAACTTAAATGAATACTTCTACTGTTTTCTGAACAGTGAAAACCATACTTTAACTTGGTTTATCCTCTCCAACCCTTTGAGCTATTATTGTCATATGGTTTACTTCTACACATGTTATAAACCTCATAGGTCATGACTTTAAAAATCTCATTCAGTTTTAAGGTGCTCCTTTCATTATTCCCTTCCTCCTTGTTTCTTTTTACTACACAAGAACACATCTGTTGTTTTTCTACTTTTTAAGGAAATTTCCTGCTTGATTCCATTCTCTCTGCCTTTTTTTTAAATAAATTTATTTTTTATTGGTGTTCAATTTGTCAACATACAGAATAACATCCAGTGCTCATCCCGTCAAGTGCCCACCTCAGTGCCCATCACCCAGTCACCCCCACCCCCCGCCCACCTCCCCTTCCACCACCCCTAGTTCATTTCCCAGAGTTAGGAGTCTTCATGTTCTGTCTCCCTTTCTGATATTTCCCACTTATTTTTTCTCCTTTCCCCTTTATTCCCTTTCACTATTTTTTATATTCCCCAAATGAATGAGAACATATAATGTTTGTCCTTCTCCGATTGACTTATTTCACTCAGCATAATACCCTCCAGTTCCATCCAGGTCGAAGCAAATTATCTCTCTGCCTTTTCTGATTGGGCCTCTGAATATTTATGGAGCACATCCAACACAGTGCTGGATTCCAGATGCACAGTAGTGAAGAAGGCATCTTTGTGCTCACCAAGAGAGCATGGTCTAATGGAAGAGGCAGACATTTTACAGCTTAATACATAGTATAACAAGAAAAGGCTGTAAGAATACAGAAGACAGAGAGAACAATTCTAAATAGGAACAGAGGGAGAAGATAATCTGTTTCTTCCCTAGACCTACCCACTTGTCTTCAATCCTGACTCCTAATACCCCTGGTGAAAGTCTGGAGTTTCTCCTTCCAGCTACAAATATAGAAATCACCAAATCCACCTCCATCTGTTCCATGAAAGTACCTGAAATCCTGTGACGTTAGTGATATTCTTCATTTTACAGATGGTGAAATCAAAGTCTGCATTGAAGCGATGTTCAGAATACCTTCATCATTATGCATGTGTTAGAAATATCCTGTCCTTTCACCACTGTGGGACCACCAAGGCATTCACCAGTGCCACCAGAGTCCTTTGACTCATATCTGGCTACAGAATTCCTTTTTTAAAAGATTTTATTTATTTATTCATGAGACACACACACAGAGAGAGAGAGAGAGAGAGAGGCAGAGACATAGGCAGAGGGAGAAGCAGGCTCCCTGCAGGGAGCCTGACATGGAACTCTAACCTGGGTCTCCAGGATCAGGCCCTGGGCTGAAGACAGCACTAAACCCCTGAGCTACCCAGGCTGCCCATGGCTACAGAATTCCTGACCATGGTGAATGACAAGATGGCTTCACAGGTACATGCATTTAGCTCTACAGCATAGAAACTATAGCTCAGATTGAGTATGTTTGTCAATCATCCTGAGGTCTAGGCTTTTGGTAAACCCCAGTTCTCCCATCAGAAAGGTCACTTTGAAGCACTGTGAGGCAAAATAGATCACAAGATCATAAGGCAGAGTATAAATATTCATCTGTATCTGACAAGAGAGGCTTGGAATTTAGTTATCTGCCCTATTTATTTGGTGTTCCCCAGGTAATTGGAGTTTGTACTCACAAATATTTGTGGAGAATCCTCCACAGTTCGTAGGAGCCAATGATTAGCCAACATTGTTCCTATGCTTGGCTGGCTTCCCCCTCAGCCTCATTCTCCTTCTGCCTTTTCTGAGCGCACTGCCTCACTCTTTTTCCAGTTAGAAATCTGAACTTTCAAAGAGAGGTTCCAAGAATCAGCCACTTGGTAACTTTTGGAACGATCTTAGTAGGGGGCTATTTCTGGAAATGGATTCTGGAGCCTTGAGAAAAAGTTAGCTTGTAGAGGCTTCCAGAAAGATCAGACCACTGCAGTTAAGAGTGTTCTTCTAATGTTGTATATTTTCTCTGGAGAATAATCACTGTATTTAATTTAAAATTGGTTTTGTTCTGAGGTTACTTGGTTTCAGATTAAGCTTAAACCATTAAGCTTTTCTTTCTTTATTCCATCTCTCCTCCTTCTCTCATGTGTCAAAATTCACTGTTACATGCCAGGCACTGTGCTAGTGAGAGGGTGCTGAGGTAGAGAAGGTGGGAAAAGAAAAGAGGAAATCAAGATTCTTAGGACTTCCTCAATCAGTGGGAGGAATACACGAGCACATGGTGGGAGTCAGAATGTGAGAAGGGCCTCAAGAGGGATATAGGCAAAATCCTACGGAGTTTGGAGGAAGTGGAGATTTCATGTGGGTGGTAGGCTCAGAAAAGGCTTCATGGAAGAGGCTAAATTTGAGATCAACTTTGAAGGATGAGTAGAACTTCTGATGCTGAAGAATTAGAGGGGGTTGCATGGGGCGGCATTCATAGCGGGAGGTGACTAAGTAAGTAGGGAGTGAAGAGTGAAGAGGATTAGGGACACGGCACATGAGAAAAACAGATGGGGACTACCAAGTGGAAGGCATGATTCTTCTTTAATCAGTGGTGAAGCATAAGCTCAGATGGAAGTTCTTGGGTTGGATTTAGAGCTGGTGCAGGTTGTAATGGATGGGACAGATGAACAGAGAAAGAGAGACAAAGAGAGACTCAAGAAAGATTTTTAATACTTTCAGGCCACAGAAAGTGGGATGAGCTGCAAGTACCCTGGAAAAGGGAAACATGTGAACCAAGGATGCCAGGAGGGGTAAGTTGGAAGAGTTCTAAAGTTTGTCTTTTGCTGGGCTTATTGAAAAAAAATCCATGTCAATCTTCACAAATACAAGAACAGCTTAAATGCTGACCTGGGGACATGTGCCCTGTCTAAAGAGGGTGGAGGAGAGTGTGGGCAATGGCAGAGAATTAGGAAGAAAATAAGAAGGCTAAGGAACATCATTCCCTACTCCACACATTTATACAGTCAGGTCCCTGGATCCCAGGCAAGGAAAGACACTGGATCAACATTGTTTTTCTATGTGTTCATGGAATGCAGTGTGGAAGTGGGAGGGATGGGCTAGTCCCACAGTCCAGTGGATGGTTTGGAGACCTAAGACCTTAGCTATAGCTATTACCATCAGTGTTCACAAGCTTCAAGCATGTGGGCCAAACCGGGGAGTGTTTACAAATAAAAGGCATGCATGTGTGCTTCTATGCACCACACATTGCACACAGACACACCATCTTACCTTTACATCCCATTTCCCCATTTCATGAATCATACTTCTGATCCCTAGTCCACTTGGAATCTTGCTACAATGACTTGAAGGAGCTGGTTTGACTAACATTGCAGTTGACCCAGAATGCTGCAGGTCTTGGCAGGATTTGGGGGAAAGGGGGGAACAGTGGTGGAGAAGAGAATGCTAGGGACCCTGGTACTCGTATTTCCACTGCTTCATGCAGCTGGTGCAGTGAAAGATGTCATCATCTATAAATAGCAGGTATCAGAGATTTGGGATACTGGAACTCTGTAACTGAGAGGGACCATCTGTTTAGAGAGGAGGTAACTGAGACCCTAGCAGATGAACTTGCTTATCTAAGGCTGTGAGCAAGACTTGCCAACCTTTCCCTGGGATGCTAGGGAACTTTCCCTTATGTCAAGCCCTCTGCCTATCTTTTACTGGTTCCACGACACTTCTCAAAGAGTGGCCTGCAACAGTCCCTGGGAACAATGTGACTCACCTTTGGTGGGCTCCTGGAAGAAGGCTAGCTGGTGAGAGGAAGGCTTCCTTCATTGTTGTCTTTACTTGGAAAACCCTCTTCACTGAAGTCAACAGCCGTTGCATTTTCAGAGGTAGAAGCACAGAACCAACAATTCACAGTCCTTGGGAGAGCTGTCCAGCAAGCACCCCATTGGGCTTTATAGAGCTCTGAGACTCCTGACTCTGGAAGCTCCGCCTTTGCTTATCAAGGCTCAGATGGCTTCTAAAACTGGGCCAAAGGTCTCTCAGGACATGGGTGAGTTGAAGGAAAACATCATCTTTCCAACTTGTACACAGCTGCCCTGATTCTGGGCAGGTGTAAGAATGGGTGGCTCTGATTCCTCCTTTCTTTTTTTTTTTTTTAATACTTTTTTTTAAAGTTTTTATTTATTTATGATAGTCACACAGAGAGAGCGAGAGAGGCAGAGACACAGGCAGAGGGAGAAGCAGGCTCCATGCACCGGGAGCCCGACGTGGGATTCGATCCCGGGTCTCCAAGATCGCGCCCTGGGCCAAAGGCAGGCGCTAAACCGCTGCGCCACCCAGGGATCCCTGATTCCTCCTTTCTCAGCTCTTGTAGTAGCCTTACTTATGACCAGCCAGTTCAGGGGGCTATGATGGTCCTTGTCACACATCCTGAGATGACCCCATCTGCCCCGTCTTGGTCTCTGGCTGCTGTTCCAGAATGCTCTCTGTGGAGTTAGCTGTTATTATTCTAATGCATTATGCATAATAAGGAACATCTTTCAAAACCAAAAGAACGAATCTTTTAATAGTGGCCTTTAAGTAGTTAGGAGATATTGGCACACAGGCAAGGGGTAGGGGTAGAGAGGATGTGGAGCATACCACATCTCTCCTCTCTTTACTGTCACTCTTATGTAAATATAGTCGTACACAACCTCCAAATGAACTGCAAGAAGGCTACAATAGCAGTGCAGAAGCCCCAAAAGGGCTGTCTTTGGGAGGAAAGTTCCACTTTACAGATGAGGCCAGTGATACGTAGTCAGATGGCAGGACTTTCCCAAAGACCTAAGTGACAGGTTGGGGACTCATCTATGTCTTTTGACTCCAGATTCTGGTCTTTCCACTCTGCTCATCAATAAAATTTCCTGCCATCTGACCTTCTCATTCATGGCATTAGTCTTCCTCTGTCTTTTATGAGGGTCATGCCTTTATTCATTGGTTCACTCAGTAAAACTCCCCCATCTAATGTGACTCTTTGGAAGGCATGGAGAAGAGCCAGAGTGGTTCTTGCTTTAGGGGAGTCAGAGGTAACTTCATTTTCCTGCTGGCAGAGACCTTCTAGGTTTTCCCCAGAAGTCCATGTCTCCTGAGTCTTTCGTCATGTTTAGATTCTTGACCCCACACACCTTGATGTATTACTGCTCTAACCGAACCTCCCAGCTTACTCTGTCACCCATGCCCTACCCCTGAGCCTTTTGCAAAGTTCTATCATCAATTTAAAATTCTTTGTTTCCAATTTCTTTTCTGAAAATGACCTTTGTTTCTTAATCTGTCTCAACATACAGCTTTCAAATGGTGATTGAGCTTTTTGCCTGCCCCACAAAATCCACCCCCTGGCCACCTGTACCCAAGATACCACTCTGCTTAGACTAAGGCTCATATCCTTTTTGCTCTGCATTGATACTGCCAAAGTATTTTTCCTCTCCCTCCTCCCCAAAGCCCCACTCTCTTCAAGCCCGTGTCATCACTCTGAGCTACCCAGTACCCTTCATTCTTGAGGTCAACTGACAATCTTGCTCTACTCCCTTCATTCATGTAGATTGAAGCACATGAATCACTGTTTTCCTCTCCACATCAATTCTCTCAGCATTCGTGAAAATGTCAATCTCCACATAGATAATTCATCTACTCCAGCCTTTCACTTAAGTTCCCACTTCCATAATCTTGTCCCCCCCCATGCCTTTAGCCTCCCACTCTCTACTCATACTCCTGACCTTATCCAGCATCTATACCACCTCCTAAATTTTAATTTCATTCAGCTTAATTTTTAATAACCTCACTTTCCAGCTCACTTTTAAAGCCCACGTTTTTCTCGCACTAGGACAGCCAATAGCTCCTCCACTTTTTTTTTTTTTTTTTGCCATTTATCAAACCTCTAAATGAGCTCTTTTATCTCTTTATGCAGCTCAGCTTACCCATGGTGCATTACCATAAAGAGTCTCTTGCACACACCTTGCCATTACTCTCTCTGTCAGACTAACCAAGCAAACCTTTGAATTTGGTGAAACCCACTTCTGGTCTCCTCTATGCCTATATCTGAGCAGCTAATTATGGCTGAAGAAAAACACAATATTGTACTGATTTGTTAGCTTTAAATTTACAACCACATGTTTTAAATGGACCCCCAGCATACCCTGACAGTTCTACTACATTTTTCTAGTCCATTGGCTGTTCCAGTCCCAACAGAGCCAGTCATACTTTCTCTTCTCTCTTCAGCCCCTATCCTCTGCTTATTCTGAGCTGATTACTTTGACTCCTATTTCACTAAGAATATAGAAATAATCAGAAGAGAACTACCTGTCTTCCATTAGCAAATTCAACAAATTCCCTGCCTTTATACCCCATACTCTCCGTTCCCACTTCCTACCTAGAGGAACAGTCCCTGTTAAGTTTAAGGTCAAGGTTACCGCTTGTGCACTGATTATATCACCTCTGGTCTACACGGGGACTGTGGACCTGTGGTTACCCCCTCTCTTCCTTCTGATCAATTTTCCTTTCTACTTATAAGAAGTATATAATCCCATTTTTAAAAAACTCCTTCTTGACCATAAATGTCTTACCAAGTGTGCCACCAAATCTATGCTCTACTGTATAGCAAAAACCATTAGAAATATTGTCTATTTTCAATGTTTCACATCCTTACCTCTTATTCTTTTTTTTTCCCTCTTTATGCCAGCATCGACTTTATTGATGCCTGAGACTCAGCTGCTACTGGACATTGGGGGACCAGAATCTCCCACAGGAAGCATAACCTGGTGCCCTCTGTTATAGTGCTGCAGGGAGCTGTGGGGATGGGATTGATGCTCACAAGGCCAGCAGTTGGCCAGTGGCAATGGCTTGACTACTAGCCCCCTCCATATGTGGTGTAGGACCATGGGTTCAGCAGCAGGGGCATATGGAAACTGCGTCTCTCATTGGTGATAGTGAAAGTGACCTCCACATACAGATAGAAGCTCTCATGCCCCCTCTTCTTACAGTAGCCCTTGGTGTCAAAGGATAGCTTGTAGGTGTCCTGCCTTCATTGGGTCTGGTGGCAGGAGCCCCATGAATTGGCTTTTCTTCAGCTCTATCCACTGCTGGCCATGGTCCTTAAGCATGGACAGATGGAGGTAGAGGCCCTGGGTTGGGAGCCCTGAGGCATGTGTCCAGCATGTGTGCGGTCAGTGGGCTGCTTACCAGCTCTGTGACTCTGACCTCAGCCTTGAGAGAGGGACAGGATGAGTGCATGGGCCCCAGCCTTGTGTCCACATTGGCTTGGACATAGCAGCCTTAGTAAACAGCCCTGGAGTACAGAGTCTCCAACTGCCCCTGAACTCACAAAACTCACTCCCTCTTTCCTGAAATACCCTTTTCATTTGCCTTATAGGGCTTGACATTCCCATGATTTTTCTCCAGATCTTCTACCACTCCTCCCTGCTGCCCTTCCTCCAAATGCTGGAGTGCTCCAGGTGGTTCCCATACACTCCCCATTTGACTGAAAAACTAATAGGAGGATTAGGCTTAGAGACCAAATATACAAATATTCACACAGGATTATGGACGCATAATAGACCATTTTGATAACATGGAAGATCAAAACCAGTCAGTCTAGCATAAACTTTATTTTGTATACACAATAAACCTGGCACTATGCTAAGCACTGAGAATACAGGTGAAAAGATCAACTTTACTCTTTTCTGTTGTTGAAGTCAGCATGTACTAAGAAATCACCATGCGTCAGGTCCTGTGCTAAGTACTTTTATACATTGCCTCATTTAATTTTCACAACTGAGACTGATAATATTATAGCATCCATTATACACATGAGGAAACTGAGGCCTAGAAAAAAATATATAACCACCTGTGGTTTATACTTAGGAAGCAGCCGAAATGGGCTTTGAATCTAGACTATCTGGACCTGCACATAATCTGAGCCAGTCTTCAACCAGTTTTGACCTGAAAAAGTGGAAATTTCATGTGGTTATACCTTTGAAACAAGGGAAACTTGTAAGTTGAGGAAGTACTGGGAATTCATTATATAAAGTATAAACTCGGGGAAATGGTAGCAAAATACCACCAGGTGATTGCTTTCCATTGTGAAGGGAATTTAGTTAACTTAGTCAAGTAATTGTACTCAAACACAGTCAAGTTACTGTTTTTTCTATTAACTGCTCCAAGTTTTGAAGGAAATAGATGACAAAATCTGGCTATTTTGTTTAAAGAAGACACATCTCTAGCACTTAAATGAATTATCACATTCTGATACTTCCTAAATGAAAATAGACATTTTTATTTTTGCTTTGAGATTTTCAGCTCCTGGGCTGCAGCTTTTCAGCTGAGTGTTGATTAATCAAAAATGAGTGTCATGAGCTAGATAAACATTAAGAACCAGAGAAATTGATTATTATGGATGAAAAAGTTTAGATATGCAGGGGAAAGGCTTGCAAATCAATATTTATTTTTTACGTAATTCTATCAAGAGTGCTGGTTTAGGAGAGCAAATTATAAACAAGTATCCCAGGTAGACTTACCCTTCTAGCCACATCTGTCTCTCTTCTACCTCAGAAACTCAGAGGCTTCATTTCAACAAATGTGAGGAAAATGTATTTACCCTAGGTTCTGGTGACTGATAAATTGAAGTGGACCCCCTTCCCATGGAGATTTGCACTTTATATCTCAATCTAAAGGAAATATGCTTTCAGGATTTTAGGAAAGTTATTTCTATGGACAGTCTGGAGAGATGTCTTTATGTTTTGGGAAATTAACCATATTTATATCATAGTCATACAATACAGACATATCTGGTGCGTTATCAGTTTTGAAGTGCTTTCACATGCAATCTCTATTCACAACAGTTCTACAAAGTTGATCTGGACATCGAGGCTTAGAGAGATGAAGTGCACTGGCTTGTGGGTATATGATTAGTTTGTGGTAAGGGCTAGGAGTAGAAATCAGTGTCATAGCTCCACTTCTAGGGCTCTCTCACTATACCTACATGTGAATTCTGCTGTCAATAGGGAGGAGCCTATGCTGCTTGTGATTTAGTTACTGGTTAGCCAACGTCTTACCTGCCAGGTCTTGCCTTTTGCGATTGCCTGGGGTAATACTCAGACACTCAGACCTTTGATTCCAAGGCTTCTGAGTTTCAAGTTTCATGAAGGAGGAGTACTGAAGCTTGAAGTTAGTGTGTATAGATTACTATCTAATTAGGTGAGAGGTCTTGAGAGAAGTAGGGGAAAGGGCGTGGAGTCTGATGGGATTTCTCAGAAAACTCCTGAGTGCTGGTGTTTTGTTGTTTCTGGAGTTTTACTGTTCCAGATGTTACCTTGCATTTGTTGTATCACCAAGGGAACAAACCTAGCAAAATGATCTGTAGTCTCAAATGGGGAGGATTCAATTTCCACATGAGGGAGACACAGTGTAGTGATGGTACAGTTGCCCATGAGTCTCGATGAGCAAACCCCAGCGTCAGCTGTCATCACTTTTTGGAATTTATTGCCAAATCTCTATCTTCACAGATATTTAAGCAGTTAAAAAATAATTATGTTCTCATGGTCATTTTATGTCAGTAACAAATACTATGTTACAAAAATAAACAATTTATATAAGAAATATTTTTCTGATCTCTCAGAATTTTGATAATTATCAAGTATTTGTCCTATTTAGCCTATTTTATATTTGCATAGCATTTTATGTTGAAACTTTTCCCATTTGGCAACATAGCAAACTCATAGCTGTTGAATGCCTCTTCCCAAATCAACCTAGAAAGCACTAGCAAAATGAGCAAAAGTGTGAATCCAGAGAATGCTTTTTAAAAAGCTGTGAGCAATCCCTGAGGAGTCTGAAGGATGCCTGGGAGAGGGGGATGGAGGAAATGGGTGGAGGCAAGAATGATATTGGAAGCAGGCTGAACAATCAGGCAACAAAAAGAAGTAAAAGGCATTCAAATTGTCAAAGAAGAAGTCTAACTCTCCCTCATTGTATACAATGGAATATTACTCATCAGATACAGGATACAGTCAGATCTATTTTTAACTCTTTGAGGAACCTCCACACAGTTTTCCAGAGTGGCTGCACCAGTTCACATTCCCACCAACAGTGCAAGAGGGTTCCCTTTTCTCCACATCCTCTCCAACATTTGTGGTTTCCTGCCTTGTTAATTTTCCCCATTCTCACTGGTGTGAGGTGGTATCTCATTGTGGTTTTGGTTTGTAATTCCCTGATGGCAAGTGATGCGGAGCATTTCCTCATGTGCTTGTTGGCCATGTCTATGTCTTCCTCTGTGAAATTTCTGTTCATGTCTTTTGCCCATTTCATGATTGGATTGTTTGTTTCTTTGGTGTTGAGTTTAACAAGTTCTTTATAGATCTTGGATACTAGTCCTTTATCTGATACATCATTTGCAAATATCTTCTCCCATTCTGTAGGTTGTCTTTAGTTTTGTTGACTGTTTCTTTTGCTGTGCAGAAGCTTCTTATTTTGATGAAATCCCAATAGTTCATTTTTCCTTTTGTTTCTCTTGCCTTCGTGGATGTATCCTGCAAGAAGTTACTGTGGCCGTGTTCAAAAAGGGTGTTGTCTGTGTTCTCCTCTAGGATTTTGATGGAATATTGTCTCACATTTAGATCTTTCATCCATTTTGAGTTTATCTTTGTGTATGGTGAAAGAGAGTGGTCTAGTTTCATTCTTCTGCATGTGGATGTCCAATTTTCTCAGCACCATCTATTGAAGAGACTGTCTTTCTTCCAGTGGATAGTCTTTCCTCCTTTGTCGAATATTACTTGACCATAAAGTTCAGGGTCCACTTCTGGATTCTCTATTCTGTTCCATTGATCTATGTGTCTGTTTTTGTGCCAGTACCACACTGTCTTGATGACCACAGCTTTGTAGTACAACCTGAAATCTGGCATTGTGATGCCCCCAGATATGGTTTTCTTTTTTAAAATTCCCCTGGCTATTCGGGGTCTTTTCTGGTTCCACACAAATCTTAAGATGATTTGTTCCAACTCTCTGAAGAAAGTCCATGGTATTTTGATAGGGATTGCATTAAATGTGTAAATTGCCCTGAGTAGCATTGACATTTTCACAATATTAATTCTTCCAATCTATGAGCATGGAATATTTTTCCATCTCTTTGTGTCTTCCTCAATTTCTTTCAGAAGCGTTCTGTAGTTTTTTGTTTTTTTTTTTTTTAAGGAAAGACCTTTTTTTTTTTTAATTTTTATTTATTCATGATAGGCACACAGTGAGAGAGAGAGGCAGAGACACAGGCAGAGGGAGAAGCAGGCTCCATGCACCGGGAGCCTGACGTGGGATTTGATCCCGGATCTCCAGGATCGCGCCCTGGGCCAAAGGCAGGCGCCAAACCGCTGCGCCACCCAGGGATCCCCGTTCTGTAGTTTTTAAGGTATAGATCCTTTACCTCTTTAGTTAGGTTTATTCCTAGGTATCTTATGCTTTTGGGTGCAATTGTAAATGGGATTGACTCCTTAATTTCTCTTTCTTCAGTCTCATTGTTAGTGTATAGAAATTCCACTGACTTCTGGGCTTTGATTTTGTATCCTGCCACACTGCCAAACTGCTGTATGAGTTCTAGCAATCTTGGGGTGGAGTCTTTTGGGTTTTCTATGTAGAGTATCATGTCATCGGAGAAGAGGGAGAGTTTGACTTCTTCTTTGCCAATTTGAATGCCTTTAATGTCTTTTTGTTGTCTGATTGCTGAGGCTAGGACTTCTAGTACTATGTTGAATAGCAGTGGTGAGGGTGGACATCCCTGTTTTGATTGAGAATTACATTTGCTGTGGGTTTTTTGTAGATGGCTTTTAAGATGTTGAGGAATGTTCCCTCTATCCCTACACTCTGAAGAGTTGATCAGGAATGGATGCTATATTTCGTCAAAACTAAAAGACAATCTACAGAATGGGACAAGATATTTGCAAATGATGTATCAGATAAAGGGCTAGCTTCCAAGATCTATAAAGAACTTATTAAACTCAACACCAAAGAAACAAACAATCCAATCATGAAATGGGCAAAAGACATGAACAGAAATCTCACAGAGGAAGACACAGACATGGCCAACAAGCACATGAGAAAATGCTCCACATCACTTGCCATCAGGGAAATACAAATCAAAATCACAATGAGATACCACTTCACACCAGTGAGAATGGGGAAAATTAGCAAGGCAGGAAACCACAAATGTTGGAGAGGATGTGGAGAAAAGGGAACCCTCTTGCACTGTTGGTGGGAATGTGAACTGGTGCAGCCACTTTGGAAAACTGTGTGGAGGTTCCTCAAAGAGTTAAAAATAGACCTGCAGTACGACCCAGCAGTTGCACTGCTGGGGATTTACCCCAAAGATGCAGATGCAATGAAATGCCGGGGCACCTGCACCCCGATGTTTCTAGCAGCAATGTCCACAATAGCCAAACTGTGGAAGGAGCCTCGGTGTCCATCGAAAGATGAGTGGATAAAGAAGATGTGGTTTATAAAAAAAAAAAAAAAAAAAAGATGTGGTTTATGTAGGCAATGGAATATTACTCAGCCATTAGAAATGACAAATACCCACCATTTGCTTCAATGTGGATGGAACTGGAGGGTATTATGCTGAGTGAAATAAGTCAGTCAGAGAAGGACAAACATTATATGGCCTCATTCATTTGGGGACCATAAATAATAGTGAAAGGGAAATAAGGGAAGGGAGAAGAAATGGGTAGGAAATATCAGAAAGGGCGAAAGACATGAAGACTCCTGACTCTGGGAAACGAACTAGGGGTTGTGGAAGGGGAGGAGGGCGGGGGGTGGGGGTGAATGGGTGACGGGCACTGAGGGGGGCACTTGACAGGATAAGCACTGGGTGTTATTCTGTATGTTGGTAAATTGAACACCAATAAAAAATTAATTTATTAAAAAAAAAGAAATGAGTGGGAAATATCAGAAAGGGAGACGGAACATGAGAGACTCCTAACTCTGGGAAACGAACAAGGGGTGGTGGAAAGGGAGGTGGGCGGGGGGGGGGGAGTGGTGGTGAATGGGTGATGGGCACTGGGGGGCACTTGATGGGATGAGCACTGGGTGTTGTGCTACATGTTGGCAAATTGAACTCCAATAAAATTTTTTTTTAATTTAAAGCAATAAAATAAAAAATAAAAAATAAAAAATAAAAAAGGAAGCAGGCTGAAGCCTGAGGTGGAGGATGCCTGGAGGCAGTAATAGTAGGAGGAACATCCTAAAAGCCCTATCCTAGTGTCCAGACCTTAAAAAAAGTTGCAGATTAACCAATCTTTCTAACAAACCTCCATTCTCAATCCTCCAAACTGGTGACTCAGCAATATTTTTTCTCTTGGTGCCATTGTTTCTTAGCAGTTTAAATGTGAAACCTTAGTCAAGAGAGTAAAAAATACAGCACACTGAGCAATACATACTACCAGAAAGAGAATTTTTATAATAGACAGACCAAGAATTTAAAATAATCATCCTGTGTACTTAAGAAGTTAGAGGAAGATTTTGTATTACAAGGCACTAATAAGAAGCTGTAGGGGAGGAAAAATGATTTTCCCTTTACTTGGCCAGGTTCTTGGCTGAGACACCCCTCCCTTATAATAAAGACTTAACAAGAGAAAGGCAAATGAGTTTAATAACAAGTATACCTCCTGTATACCTCCAAAACTCCCTGAAATGCTATATTCCAAAAACCCATACATAAAGGAGAAACATTAAGATCAGGAATAAGACAAGGATGACCACTACTATTTACCACACCACAGTAGAGATTCTGGCTAATACTATTAAGAAAGAGAAAGAAAGAAGAGTTGAAAGGATTAAAGAGAAGATATAAAAAAAAAAGAAAGAAAAGATATAGATAATTATTATTTGTATATTAGTTAGAAAATTAAAATCAATAAAATCTGTGAAAAAAAGAAAGTATTCAACAAAGCTATCAGATACAACATTCATTTAAAAATCAGTAAGGGGGGGATCCCTGGGTGGCGCAGCGGTTTGGCGCCTGCCTTTGGCCCAGGGCGCGATCCTGGAGACCCGGGATCGAATCCCACATCAGGCTCCCGGTGCATGGAGCCTGCTTCTCCCTCTGCCTGTGTCTCTGCCTCTCTCTCTCACTGTGTGCCTATCATGAATAAATAAAAATTAAAAAAAAAAAATCAGTAAGGGGGACGCCTGGGTGAAGGTCTGCCATTGGCTCCCGGCGTGATCCCAGGGTCCTGGCATTGAGTCCTGCATCGGACTCCCTGCTGGGAGCCTGCTTCTCCTCTGCCAGTGTCTCTGCCTCTCTCTGTGAGTCTCTCATGAATAAATAAATAAATAAAATCTTTTTAAAAATAAAAAATAAAAATCCGTAAGATTTCTCTGCATTAACATTAACCAACTAGGAACTATGAGAAGAAAAATGAGTCCAATTAACAATAGCAACACAAATTATATAGGGTCTAAAAATTTATTTAACCAAAGCTAGACAGGATCACTATGGAAAAAAATGTGAAACTTGAATAAATAACATAGAAAGTCATTTGAAAAAAAAATAGAGAAACATTCTATGCTCTTGGATGGCAAGATATAGATAATGATATTTATTCTTCTCAAATTAATCCACAAATTCAAAGCAAACCAATAAAAATTTCAAGTGGATTTTTTGAGAAACTTGATATATTTTTCTGAACTATAAAAATAAGGGTCTAGAAGTCACCAAGTTAAACTTGAAAAATGAAAATAGTGGGGGAGATTTCTTCTAGTTATACAAATTCTTACTAATAAAAAACAGTGTGGTTTTTGGTACAAGAATAAACACCTGAGGTAAAATAAGATGCTCAGCCACAGACTCCTATGTACATGGACATTTTTATGACAAACATTTCACCACAAATCATTGGGGAGAAGGCAGATTAGTTAATAGCTGATGTACTTTATGGACCAAAACAAACTGAACTCAAATAGGGAGTTGGAGATCATTTGGGTGTCCATCATTGGAAACAGAAGAACAGGGATGCCTGGATGGCTCAATGGTTGAGCGTCTGCCTTTGGTTCAGGGTATGATCCTGGGATCTGGGATCAAGTCCCCCATTGGGCTGACTGAGGGGAATCTGCTTCTCCCTCTGCCTGTGTCTCTGCCTCTTTCTCTCTCTCTCTGTGTCTCTCATGAAAAAAAAAAATAAATCTTTTTTTTTTAAAGGAAACAGAAGAACAGGTGAAATGGAATCAGAGGTACAAAACTGGATGCTATGAAATGGTTAGCAAGGTATTAAGAATCATTTGGCTGTAAAGGAAAGAGCATGGCATCCTGTAACTTTGCTGGTTCCAAGATCTAGGACATCAGAGCACCATCATTACACCTGTGGGTCGTATTTGATGGTAACTTGATGAGAAAAAGGATTTTCTCTGGACAGTGAATTCTCTGACCTGCAAACCCAGAAAAAGAGGCAAAAAAAATTTCCTTTTGTGTCCACTGGAAATTTTCTTTCTTTCCCTTTTGAGATATGTTTGTGTTTAGTTATAGAGAGGATCTAGAGCAAAAGTCAGGTATTAAGCCATTCAACAGAATAAACAAGCTCAGCAAAATGAAGTGCTTTGCTCAAATGGTGGTGCTGAGGACTTTGGACTCCCACTTCTGTTAAGATTCTGGTGCCTGCTTTATTGCACTTCGCTTTATGGCACTTTGCAGATACTGCATTTTTTACAGATTGAAGGTTTATAGCAACCCTGTGCCAAGCAAGTCTATAAGCACCATTTTTCCAACAGCATTTGCTCACTTCGGGTCTCTGTTCACAATTTGGTAATTCTTGAAATATTTCAAATTTGCTAATTAATATTATATTTGTTATAGGGATCTATGATTAGTGATCTTTGATGCTACTAGTGTAACTGTTTTGGGGTACCACAAACCTCACCTATATAAGATGGTGAACTTAATCTATAAATGTTGTATGTGTCCTGACTACTGCTGCACTGACTGGCTCTTCCACCATCTTTCTCCCTTTCTTCTGGCTTCCTGATTCTCCAAGACACAACAATTTTGAAATTAGGCCAATTGATAACACTACAATGGCTTCAAGAGAAAGGAAGAGTCACCTCTCTTCTTATAAATGAAAAGCTAGAATAATGAAGCATAGTGAGGAAGACATGTTGAAGCTGAGACAGACTGAAAGTTAGGCCTCTTGTGTCAAATGTTTAGCCAAGTTGTGAATGTAAAGGAAAAGCTCTTGAAGAAAATTGAAATTCCTCAACAGTGAAGCTAAGAATGATAAAGAAGAGAAATAGCCTTATTACTAATGTGGAGAAAGTTCTAGTGGCCTGGATAAGGATCAAATCAGCCACAACATCCCCTTAAGAGGCAAAGCCTAACGCAAGGTAGGGCCCTCACTCTCTTCAATTCCATGAAGGCAGAGAGAAGCAAGGAAGCTGCAGAAGAAGAGTCTGAAGTTAGCAAGGTTTGATTCACAAGGTTTAAGGAAAGAAGTGGTAACATAAAAGCACAAAGTGAAGCAGCAAATGCTGATGTAGAAGCTGCAGCAAGTTATCTGGAAGATCTGGCTAAGATAATTAATGAAGGTGGTTACACTGAACACAGATTTTCAATGTAGATGAAACAGTCTTACATCAGAAGATTGACATCTAGAACTTACATAGTTTGAGAGAAGTCAATGACTGACTTCAAAGTTTCGAAGGACAGGCTGACTCTCTTGTTAGAGGCTAACACTGATGGTGACTTTAAGTTGAAATCAATGCTCATTTACCATCCTGAAATCCTAGAAACCTTAAGAAGTATGCTAGATCTATTCCACCTGTGCTCTCTAAGTGGATCAACAAAGCCTAGATGACAGCAATTTGTCAACACCAAAATCTCATGAACATTTGCAATAAAACTAAGTGATATTGTGTTCCTATAATCCCCACAATACAAACAGATGAGGATAAGCCAATTGTCATAGAACCTATGGTGACATCTGCAAGGGAGGAAGGACCTATTTGGAGGAATCTTAGAACAGAATTCCTAAAAAGCCAATGAAAAACCTCTGGAGAACAAGCCAACCAATTAGAGAGCAGTAGCTCACCTCAATGCCAGTGAGTGCAAAGCCTCCCAGTAAGATTCCAAGAGGTAGAATGGCATAGTCAGTGGTGTGCTGTTTAACTACTTAAAAACTCTGTTTGCATTATTTGCCAGTTCCCATGGTGTAAATGTTCCCATCATGGCTCACTGCATGCTACCAACATGGATAAAAAGTTGGGAAGAGAGATAACCCAATCCATACTTCTAAGATGTGAGCTAGCCATGAGCACTGAGAAGGATCAGAGCCCTTTTCCAGGAGTGGTGGCATACTGACTAGAAACTAGTGGAATCAAAACTGAGAAAGACAAGGGTAACAGAAACAAGGGGAAAAGAGGCAGAGATAAAAACTTGGGAATGGAAGAAAGCCAGGAAATCTCATAGAGCAAGCTGCCATATTTTTTAACAGTGAAGGGAAAACAAGAGGGAGCTCTGCAGAGTTTGAAAAGCTACTCTGAACCACACTACCTTCTAAAAGCTCAGGAAAACTAACATCGCATAAAAATGAGCTATAGAAGATCAACCATAGGCAAAACACAGAAAGAACCCAAATGTTCATCAACTGATGAATGGAATATTATTCAGCCATCAAAAAGAGTGAAATCTTGCCATTTGCAATGACATGGATGGAGCTGGAGTATTATTATCCTAAGTGAAAAAAGTCAGAGAAAGACAAATACCATATGATTCCACTCACGTGGAATTTAAGAAAAAAAAAACCAGATGAACATGGGGAGAAGAAAAGAGAGAGGCAAACCATAAAACAGACTCTTAATGATAGAGAACAAACTGAGGGCTGCTGGAGAGGAGGCGGGTGAGGGGATGGGTGAAATAGTTGTGGAGATTAAGGAGAGCACTTGCCATAAACACTGGGTGTTGTATGTAAGTAATGAATTTAAGTTCTACACCTGAATCTAATATAAAACTGTGTTAACTGGAATTTTAAAAGAAAACCTTAAAAAATGAGAAACGGGAAAGTTATCAAGGTAAAATCCAACACAAAGTTATTAGAAGTCATTTAACTTCAAAGTTCTAAAACTTGTTGCACATAAGAATCTTCAGTGAAAAATAAAACAAAAGAGAGACTACTCTTCCTGTGCCATTTGTTCTAGAGAGGAGGCCACACAGCTGACTACCTACAGTGAGTTAAACCAACCTAATCACTGATGTGGATTATAATTCTCTTCAACAGCCTCCTTCCCCTCAGCCAACAACATCCTACACCCTCTACCTTTCTCCCAGTTGCTCAGAGATTTTTACATGAAGGGGTGTCATATGCCAGATTGCCTCATTATAACACCCAAATTACCCATTCTTTTTTTCCCCTCCAAATATTTTATTTATTTATTTATTTATTTATTTATTTATTTATTTATTTAGGAGAGAGAGAGAGAGGGAGAGAGAGAGAATAAGCAGGATGGAGGGGCAGAGGGAAAGAGAGACGCAGACTCCTCACTGAGCAGGGAGCTCAACACGAGGTTCAATCCCAGGGCCCAAGGATTATGACCCAAGTCGAAGGCAGACGCTCAACTGGCTGAGCCACCCAGATGCCCCCCAAATTACCCATTCTATATTGTTTCTTTATGGATCTAAATGAGAGCTGATAAATCTATGACAACACATATTTTCTAATTTTAGCTCAGCAGAGAGTCTTTCCCCAATACTTTGATATAATAGCTTAGTGTTGCATGTTTTCCCTCTCTGATCCTCAGGGACCACCAGTATGGGGATTTAGGTAGGCAAAAGGGAGAGACTGTTGGTCAAATGAGCTTTAATAGTACAGATTCTTTGGTAGCAAACAAAAGAACTCTAGGCAGACTCAAAGAAGGGCTGTGCATGGTCTGAAAGTGTAGGAATCAGGAACCTTTTGGGAGTTGCTATAGCATGGCTTCATTAGCCACCTGTTTAAAATATACATTAGGTAACTCAATTCCAAACAAATTTTGACTATCAAATTTCAGAGAATGAAACTTTAAATGATTTATATTTGGTCACATATCCATTCCCTTGACAAGTAAGTGGGATTTTTATAACTGGCAACTCCAAACTATGAATTTCTCAAGAAGGAAATAAAAGAAGAAAAAACTGCGAAGATTTCCACTAGAGGCCTTTCTTTCTTTTTTTTTCTTTTTTCTTTTTTTTTTTTTAGAGGCCTTTCTTTAGATCTGCCCAGTTCCAGTCAGCCTGACTGGATGACTTGATCACTTTTGTTGAACAAATTCTAAATGAATTTTAAAGATATTAAACAAAGAGAAATTCAGCCTGAGATGGCTGGTTTGTATGTGGCTTCTGTTCTAACCTGAACTATCCATGTCACTAGATCTGGCAATTCTCTGTGCTCACCTTAGAAAATCCCTCAAACCACACATCACTGATGAAAGATTTTTAGGTTGAGACAGAGAAGACGGTTGTATTATACCCCATGCAGCAAATGAATAAAATTATATTAAGAAACTACCCCTAAGAGGGATGCTTGGGGAGCTCAGTGGTTGACCACCTGCCTTCGGCCCAGAGCGTGATCCTGGAGTCCCAAGATCGAGTCCTACATCGGGCCCCCTGCGTAGAGCCTGCTTCTGTCTCTGCCTCTCTCTCTCTCTCTCTCTCTCTCTCTCTCTCTCTGTGTCTTTCATGAATAAATAAATAAAATCTTAAAAAAAAAAAAAGAAAGAAACTACCCCTAAGAAATAGCAAGTGCTGGAGAGGATATGGAGAAAAGGCATTCCTTCCTTCCGTGTGGATCCCTGTTTCAGTGTCTGAGTCTGGGGAACACGGACCCAGAAACAAACACATGAGCCCATGTGCCCATGAACACCTACATATACACAATGAATTGTCTCAGGGCATGGTGGACATACCCTAAGGTGATCCCCAGTGAGTCACACCCTCAAATACTCCCTCCCCCTTGAATGTGGATGGAGCCTGGGTCTTATTTACAGCCAACAGGATAAAAGTGATGAGATCCTCACTCCTGGGTTCATGTCACATTATAGGAGACTCAAGAGAGAGAGAGAGATTCTGTTGTTGGCTTTGAGGAAGCAGACCACCATGTCTGAACTGGGGGTGGCATCACATGGCCAGAAATAATGGCGGCCTCTCGGACGTAGGTCTTGCCCCAGGACCACAGCCATCAGGAAAACAAGACCCTCAGTCCTGCATGTGCAAGGAGATGAACTCTGCCAAGAACCTGTGTGTTTGGCAGGAGATTTTCCCATATTTCTCCAGGTGAGAATGTTACCCAGTGACTCCAGGATTGTAGGCTTTGGAGGCTCTGAACAGGAACACCCAGCTAAGCCATGCACAGGCTCTTGCCCCTGGGAAATTCCGAGATAATAAATATGTGTTGCTTTAAGCCACAAAGTTTATGGTACATTTTTATGCAGCAATAGAAACAACTACATTCTATGTGAAACTTTTCAATCTGAGATAGGGACTTGTTTTTCCTCATTCCTTGCCTAGGACCTTGCTGTCAGGGATCTGCCCTCTGGCCTCTGGGACCAACTTTGTCACCTTGGTTTATCATCTGAGGACAGACAATTTTGTCATCCTTTCTCACTCTTTGTGAATTGTTTCCACTAAAGTCAAATAGGCAGATGATCTTCCAGTTGTCTGATGAATGTAACTGTCTTCATTAATACTTTAAAAAAATTCCTTCTGGAAGGCTTAGCCCAGCAGAGCCAGATTTTCCCAATGTCAGGACCAGGTCAGATCTCACAGGACCTTGCTCCATGGCTCCTTTGGAAAGTCTCTTGGGTTGTAACACAATACTTAACAGTTCTTTTTTTCTTCATGTATACAAATTCAAGCAATTCTCTAAATTCAAGCAAATTTGAATTCATAAATTCAAGTAATCCTCTAAAATGCTGTAAGGCTGAGACTCTCTCCTCTGTTCCCTAGGAGTGTAGGAGGAAATTTAACATTATTTGGCAGATCTCTACATTTCTAAAGACTGTTCTACAGGCTTCCAAGGACTTTCCTACAGCTATGGAGTGGAACCAGCTTAGCCTTCTCTTATTCTTGCTTTCTGATATCTGCTTTATCTAGCATTTCAGAACTGTTTCCAGTCAAGATTGAAATATTTCTTCCCTGGAGACAAGATACACTTGAGAGTAGTGGGGAAGACTCTTTTGGATCTCAGCATTTCAGTCTGATGGAACAGAGACTCCCCATGTCAGCCCCTATTTCTGTAGGTCAGTCCTGGCATGGACCTTGTAGGCATGTTCCTGTAGGCCAGGCCTCTGCTATGTTCATTAGAGGCCTAAGAAGAGGATTTCTCTTTTAAAAAATTCAGAAACCAAAGTAGAATCTTTTAAAATCACTTTTAAGGTATTTATTTCCCTGCTCTATCATCACACTGAAAGTCAGAAAAATTAAAACCCCAATAAAACTGTATTCAACATCTCTTCTCCTGTGAATAACTATGCAAACTACTTTATATATGGCCCCATTAAAAACTCTTTGAGTAGGATCCCTTCGAACTCAATGTCATCACAGTCCACTGCTCTTCCAAAATCAGCAGGGGCCCTGAGTATCCAGGGTAGTCATGCACATGGATCCTTTCCAGGGGCAGACTGCTCTCTCAAATACTGGTCTGCTCCTGTCACTCTTGGTCTTGCTATTTTTCTGATTATCAGAGAGTGGTCAGACATGTTCAGTTGATGCATGTGTCTATTGCCACAGGAAACGCACTTTTGGTTCAGGGTTGGCCCACACTTGGTCTCTCAGCTCACCACTGCCTCGGGCCCTCTTCCCATGCCCAGCCAGTGTTCCCCCAAGAATAACCCCTGTGTTGGAAAAGCTGCTTGCAGGAGTTTGCAGAATCAGCTATGACCTGGGCTGATGGCCACCCACTCATTCTCCAAAGGGCAGCACCTTACCCTGTTCTGGACCTCCTTATGCAGATGACCCACCACTTTCGCTGTGACAATTTTGCTAACTGTGAATCTCAGGAACTTTAATAAAATCCTGACACTTTCTGTTAAATCCTTATCCCAGGAGACTGAATGCCTCAGGTAATATACAATTGCAATATACTTAGAAGAGCCATTGGTGTATTGTTTCTTGAACTCGAAGATTTGCTGCAGGGGTCTTAGGGACACACATCACTGTGATCCCAATTGAATACCTTTCTGGACAAATAATTTCATGAAATCTACTCAATGATCCTTAAACAAAGTCTTTTTTTTTTTCTTTCTTTCCATTTTACAAATGGGAAAACACCCTCAGAGAAATTGAACGAGCTGTTCCAGGTCACACAGCTATTTATTGACATACCAAGGACTGGATCTGAGTGTGTTTGGCAATAAAATTCGTGCTTTTTCTTTGTCTTTTCACTCAAAGGAGGAGAACTCCTGGACTGATGAGGGGATAAAAAGATTTGTCTTATGAATCTAAACATTGGAAGGCGTTTCTCAAACTAGAATTGTATGCTCCTCGTGCTCAATGAGGATGATTTAGGGAGTTTGCTGGTTCTCTGTACAACTTCTAAAAGTGCGTGATCATTTTGATGCCAATGTGGGAGGAAATGCAATTTTTTTGTATAATATACTTAATTACTTTCTGAGTAACGCCTTGAGATCTTCTGCTGTGTTTGCTAATTTATGGTAAAATTCATTGGCACCAAGTTGCATTACTTTAATTATGAGTTAATGGGAGAAAACACAGGCTGATTTCCTATGTAACACAGCGTAGAGGAGAGGCCAACTGTTGTTGCTCAGCTTGCACACAATGAAGGCCTTGTGGCTTGGATGGAGAAAAGCAGTGACATTTGAGCCACAGAATAACTGTTGAACTCCAGATGAATCTGAACTGTAGCAAAACATTCCAGGCTCCTTTTGTAAGGCTAGTTCAGTGGCAGCAAAGGAACATTAATATGAATTTAATTTTAACCACGTTGAATTTAAACTACATTAATGTGAATTTGAAGTTTATCAGATGTATAGTTTTATTTCTACCTAATATTTTTCTTGGTTTTGTAAGAACTACAAGCATAAAGCATATATACCAATTTTAATGTTTATATATATTTAATATAAGAAGATAATCTTTATTTGAGCATAGTTGATATATGTTACATTAGTTTCAGGTGTACAACATAGCTGTTCAACTCTTCTGTGTGATGCTATGCTCACAAGTGTTAGCTACCATCCGTCACCGTACAACACTATGACAATATCATTGACTATATTCCCTATAGTGTGCCTTTTATTCCTGTGACTTATTCATTCCCCTTCACCCATTTTTCCCATCCACACCCCTCTCCCAGCAACCATCAGTTTGTTCCCCATATTCATAAGTCTGATTCTGCTTTTTGTTTATTCATTTGTGTTTTTCTCAGATTTTATTTACAAGTGAAATCATATGGTATTTATCTTACTGACTTATTTCACTTAGCATAATATCTTCTAGGGCCGTCCATGTTGTCACAAATGGCATGATCTCATCCCTTTTTATGACTGTGTGATTCTATCTATCTACACACACACACATACTCTATATGTACCACATATATGCACCACACCTTCTTCTATGGACAAATGGGTTTTGTAATTTTGTGTTTACTCTTGACTTATAACAGAATTCTAGAATTAAAGTGAGAACCTCCCTCTATCTGAGTCAGGATGTCTATGTGTCAGAAAGACCTTTGCATCTCATTGTGTGAGTGTGTAATATTTTCCTACGATTGTTATTAACAACTTGAATTATAAATTATCTTAAATAAAAGGATCCTTATTCTGATTAGCTTATTGAGATAAATTAGTGTTTATATAAATTGAATATTTCTAAAATTTCCAGAAAATAAGGAATTTGAACTTCTAATGTTTTCAATGTAGAATTTAAAAGTATTCTTATTGAGACTAACTAAAAAGTGCTTTAAGAATTTAAGTTCACGGGGGATCCCTGGGTGGCGCAGCGGTTTGGCGCCTGCCTTTGGCCCAGGGCGCGATCCTGGAGACCCGGGATCGAATCCCACGTCGGGCTCCCGGTGCATGGAGCCCGCTTCTCCCTCTGCCTGTGTCTCTGCCTCTCTCTCTCTCTCTGTGACTATCATGAATAAATAAATAAAATCTTAAAAAAAAAAAAAAAAAAAAAGAATTTAAGTTCACGGGATCCCTGGGTGGCTTAGCAGTTTAGTGTCTGCCTTTGGCCCAGGGCATGATCCTAGAGGCCCGGGATCGAGTCCACATCAGGCTCCCTGCATGGAGCCTGCTTCTCCCTCTGCCTATGTCTCTGCCCCCGCTCCCTCTTTCTCTCTCTCTCTCTCATGAATAAATACATAAAATATTTTTTAAAAAAAGAATTTAAGTTCACATAATTTTGGCAAATTTTGCAAATTAACTAGTGTAGTAGTTTTAATTTATTTATTTTTCTTTTTTATAAATTTATTTTTTATTGGTATTCAATTTGCCAACATATAGAATAACACCCAGTGCTCATCCCGTCAAGTGCCCACCTCAGTGCCTGTCACCCAGTCACCCCCACCCCCGCCACCTCCCCTTCCACCACCCCTAGTTAACAAAAAGAGCAGTTGCCATTGCTTTATCAGTGTAAAGTGTAGACTTTTACTCCACATGGGTAAATTCTTCCCAAACTTATGCAGAATTGCCGGCTATATAGACTAGCATTACTTCTACTTAATGTTCAAAATTATGAAAAATATAACTCTGTGCTTTATTAAATAGATTATTCTGATACAATTTTATTTCAACAATAACTATGTTTTGTAGTATGTCAACTTGAAGATAATTTCCAAGATGTTTAGGTAACTTAAACCTTAGCCTGACAATGACTTGAATTAATTAATGGCTACACATTGAATACCTACTGTTTCTAAGTAAGATAAATACTAAAACGACTACCAAGCATAATTTTAACTTCATATGATTTTTCTTCTTCTTATATGCTACAGGGAGACCCTATATTCTTGAGTTTATTAGTGAATGTGTTCATTTTTGTTATTTTGAGAAGTATGAAGTATGGCTATAGTTGTGTTGTATCAATGAGCTCTGCATGACTGCAAAGATCCTGGTGTGTAAATTATTCACCCCTCAGTTTCCTTTGTGAATTTGAAGTTAGTTTGGTTAAAAGTTAGAATAAATATATGTGTTAAGTCTCTTTTTAACAGCAATAGTTTCAGAGAAATACAATTGTGTACATACTTCTATTTGTCAAGGAAAGGAGGAATATTGTCCTAAAGTACTACTTTGTTTATCTCAAACCCCTCTGCACTCTTGAAGCTAATTGAGGGTCACAAGGAGCTTTACTTATGGATAATAATCATTAATATTTCCTGTGTTGAGGAGCACCTGGGTGGCTCAGTCAGTTAAGCGACTGACTCTTGATTTTGACTCAGATCATGATCTCAAGATCTTGAGATCAAGCTCGCATCTGGCTCCATGCTGAGCATGAAGTCTGCTTAAGATTCTCTCTCTCCCTCTCCCTCTGCCCCTCCCCTAACTCTCTCTCTCTCTCTTTTTCTTTCTCTAAAAAAATTTTTTACCATATTGAAAATTGTAACAAATTTTAAAATGTTTATCAATTCATTAAAAGATAGTGACAATGAATAATATCTTAGCAATGTTATAAATTTAATTTTAACCTCATGAACCCCCTGCGATGGTTCTAGAGGAAAGTATCAGTTTGTTCCCAAATATGAAAGAGTATATTGAAAGACAACATTTTAAATGGATTTTATTTGTGTTGGTTTAGAACACTTCAGTTTGAAAAGTAGATAATATTTAACTTCTTTGAAAGTATGCTTAATTTCATTGTGCATTATTTCCTGATTTACTGTTTATTGCCTTCAGCTACAATGTGGAAGGTTATTCTTTTTTTGGTGCAATCTGCCTAGAACAACAAAGATTCTGTGTCTACCAGAATAATCTTCCATGGTCTATGTTGACATTGGCATGTCCTTGATTTCACACTTAGGAAAGAACTAAAGTTCTTTACAATCGTGTTATTCTCTCTCTCTCTCTCTTTCCCTCTCTCTCTCTCTCTCTTAATGTTTTATCAGCAGTTTGAAATGAGTAGCCAAGTATTGTTTCTATTGTAAATGTTCAAATTTCCTGACAACTTGACTTTTGCCTTCCTCAAATCAAATTCTAAATTTAAAATAAAATTTTAAAATAATTTTTTCTAGATATCTTTTGCATCTAAAACTACCTTGGAGGTTTCCTAGAGATGCCCTGGAAAAGTACAACATTTGTTTTTTCACTTTATAAAGAGAACTGTTAGAAATAATTGGATTCTTTTGATATATTATTATTGACAAGTTGCACTGGTAGAGTTGTCAAATTGGAAGAGATGCTTAGCCTTCTTTCTTCTTATGAGTAACATTTAACTCATAAATGTTACTAGTATAAATATTTCCGTGAGAGGGTGCTAGAAATTTGTCAGTTCACTTACTGTCTATGATATGTTGCTGTTGATCAGTCCCGGTGCTGCTTTGACTGATATCAGGCAATGGCATAGGGTTCTTAGCTGTAATTTCAATTACTGGAGGTTGACATCAGTTACTTATGGAGTCTATTAATATACATGCTCAGGACCTACTCTAAACTTGCTAAATCTTTTACATAACATTGACCTATTCTTTTGCTGTTGTTGTTACTTTAAAACATTTTATAATTCTTATAATATGAAAGTGTCAGTAAAATTGGTTTGAAGATTCTAAATATAGACAATGTTTAATTTTCAACCCCTGCCAATTTCCATATTCATTACATGGGCAGATGTTAATATTGCACTGAATAATTTTTTGTTTTCAACATAGTATTTAACTTTAAGATAAAAAACCATGTATCTGAAACATAGTTATGAAAATACCTATTTGGCTTTTAGCTTCTATCAAAAAGACTCTTCTTTTTAGGTATTAAGATATTCTTGGTATATTCTTACTATGGGCTTGGTGATTCATGTGTTCTTATGTCAATAACATTATGGGTTATATCTGAAGATTTTTTTCTCTGTAAGGCTTATAAGTTCCCTCAGTTTTTAACCAGAATTATTTTTTGTTCTTTTTTGATATTTTGGGTGGTTCAAAACAGGGAGTAGCATAAACCAGTCTTCTGTAATTCTTCAAGGAGGACCGGAGGGTTGAGGACAAGTAAGGAAGAACTGAACTGGCCTGAAAGAGAGACCAGCAGGGTTTTGTGCTGCCCTGTCTGAGCATCAGCCTCATGGGAATCATCCCTGGCCTATCCGGACTTGGGCTCCACATTCTGCCTCCTATTTTGCTCTGACTTCTACATGTTGAAAATAACTCAGCCAGACGTGCCCACATACTCTGTCTTCATGCCTGAATGTGATTGCCCTGCAGAAAGCTACACTGACCACTCCTGTCCCTCCTTTAACCACACAGGCAACTTTAGTTGAGTGATAGCACCTCCAGGAGTAGATCCCTGCCACCCTGAGCAAATGATGCTGCACTGCTTCTCTCTGCTCAGTGGTCTGCCCCTGCACAGCTGACTGTGGATTCTGTTGCTGTGACTGGGCTAGAGGAAGAAGTAGTAACTGTTTAATCTATAGCACAGTGTTTGAAAGCATGGACTTTAGAGCCAGACATTGCTGTTTGAATCCTGGCTTTACCAGCTTAATATCAAGGGCAGATTGCTCATCATCTCAGAAACTGTATCTGTAAGGTAGTATGTATTTGCAGATTCAATGAGATATATGTAAACTAGCACTTAGTAAGTATCCAATTAATGGTGAGTTTTATATAGGAAGTCACTTACATTAACTACTCTGGGGAGGAGGCAAAGCCCAGGTTTTGCTCAGCCATCTTTTCTAACAAATTTTCATAGTGAAACTTCATGGCTTTAATTACATTCTCAGTAACTTCTTTTGGGGGCCAGGGGAGTAACAATACTGTAGTTTTAAAGTAGATGTGATCAATCAGGTATTTACTACTAAGTATATACTATGGCATGATATTATATTCTAGAACCTTAAGAAGGCTTAAATTCTGTGTAATACTACAAGGTCTAGGCCTCCCCCTGCTGATTCATTTCTGCCCCACCTCCGTCCCTGAAACTGCCTCCCCAGCTGCCTTCGTGGGGCCATCATGCAGGGCAGGGCCTTGACATTGTTCCTAAACTTACTTCTACTTTTACAAGTTGTTCTGTGTCTGTGCTATTTCTTGGTTGCAACATAGTCTGGAATGACAGTCCTCAAGTAGAACATATACCAGTTGCCTCATCATGGTGTGTGTTCTTATACTTTATGCCCATTGTTAACTTTTGTAAGTTCCCAGTGATGCTAGAGACTAACCCCTGACTCAGGGAACTATATGATCCAGACAGAAATAGAAAAAGGGAGTGTTGGAGGGGCACCTAGGTGTCTGATTCTTGGTCTTGGCTCAGGTCATGATCTCAGGGTCCTGAGATTGAGCCCTGCGTTTGGTTCCTTGTTCAGCATGGAGTCTGCTTGAAAATCCTCTCTCTCTCTCTGTCCCTCCCCACTCACATGCACACTCTCTCATTCTCTAAAATAAATAAATAAATCTTTAAAAAAACAAAGAGAGGGAGAGAATTGGAGTTGGAAGAGACTGTTCATTCCAGAGTTGCCAACTGGTTTCCATGGGCAAAGGTCAGTAGGCCTACTTTGTTTGGCTGACATACAGCTTGGAAGAAATTAATTTGACACTAGTTTTCCAGTTAAAAGTGCTTTACACAGGCTTCTTTACTTACTCATATCTAACCATACCCTTTAAGCATTTGTGTTTAACTGAAGACCTTCATTTTATAGATAAACTAAAGTTGAAAGAGACATGTGCCCAAGGTCACAAAGACTTAAGATGGCAAAAAAAAAAAAAAGAGAGATGTGCCAAGTGCTCTAGCAGTTAGGAGGAAAAAGACTTCTTAAATAACCTTTGAAAAACCAGCGGAGACTCCTAGAGGAGGTGGGGGCACTTGGTCGGAGGCATGTGCAGACATCGGTTAGCAAATGAAGGGGTTCTAGGCTCTGATATGTTTGAAGGGAGGGAGAGTGGTTAATCCCACTGCTCTCTTACTTTATTGGGGCCTTTCAAATGTTAGCCAATTACAGAGTGAAGTGCCTTGGTATTGGATTAAGAAGGTAGTTGAAACGATAAAGAGAATGAGTGATGGAATTAGGAGGGAGAGAAGGAAAATAAATAATTGTGATAAGGATGATAAGGATGGGGTTGGGAGAAGAGACTCAGGGGACGACCATGAATGTGAGGGGTTTTGTAAATAAATAGGTTTAGATTTAGAGTTTTTCAAAGGTGAGCTTTTGTGGGATTAACTCAGCTCTGTGGCTCTGCAGAAGCAGAGGAGTCACTGAACATGCTTTCTGGCTGAATCTCTTCCATCCCTTTTGGGAAGGTTTTCCATAATTTTAAGTCAGTTATTCACCCTTTTGAGGTATACAGTGTGATGCGGTGACGAATGTATACAGTTGCGTGACCACCGCCACAACTGTGATCTAGAACACTTCCGTCCCCCAAAGCATTCTCTGATGGTCCTTGGCAGCCAAACCCCTTGCCACGTGCACCTGCTGGCCAGCACTGCTCTGCTTTCTATCACTACAGTTTTATCTGTTCTAGAGTTTCCGATAAGTGGATGGTACCTTACAGCACGTAGTCTTTTATGCCTGGTTTCTTTTATGTAGCACAATGATAATTTTTGAGATCTGTCCATGTTATGTGGGTCTATAGTTGGTTTCCCTTTATCACTGAGCAATATTCCATTGTATGGATATGCCTCAGTTTGTTTATCTGTTCACCAGTAGATGAGTCAGTACCTTTGGATTCTTCCCGGGTTTGTGCCATTATGAATTAAACTATCACAAAATAAAATGTAGTGAAGAATTGCATGTAGGTCTTTCTGTGGACATGTGGTCTCATTACTCTTAGGTAAATAGCCAGGAAAAGACTGTTGGGGTATTTGTTAAGCATGTTTAACTGTATAAGAAACTGCCAAACTGCTTTTCAAAGTGACAGCACCCCTGTGCATCCCAGTTATATATCTGTGAGGCTCTGGCTGCTGTGCCTCCTCACCAGCACTTGGTTGTTTTTTTTTTTTTTTTAATTTTATTTATTTATTTGAGAGAGAGAGAGAGAGAGAGAGAGAGAATGAGCAGGAAGAGGAGGGAGAAGCAGGCTCCCCACTGAGCAGGGAGCCTGAAGCAGGCCTCCATCCCAGGACCCCGGAATCAAGACCTGAGCCGAAGGCAGACGCTTCGGCGACTAAACCACGCAGGCGCCCCAGCACTCGGTATTATGAGTGTTTTTCATTTTAGCCATTCTAGAGGATGTATTGTGGTATCACGCTTGGTTTTGTTGCTGTTGTTCGGATTAAATTTCGAAGTACTGTTTCTCAGGTTTTTTCTCTTATGGTTTTTGCTGTGTCTAGGATGTCTAACCCAAGATCATGAAGTTGGCTGCCTGTATTTACCCTTAAAATAAGTGCTTTCTGGCTTAATCTTCGTGCCCTCAGCTTAACTCTCCTCTGTCTTTATGCACATAGTGAATACAAACACTTCACATATCATAGTAAATGTGATGAAAATGTGTGTTACAGTTTTAAATTAATGCCTGGTGTATACCTCCTTTACTACCTTGTGTCTGCATTGCCTCCTATGGGCTTGTTTGTGCACAGCCAGTCAGGCACATAGAATTTTCTGGAGTCTTCTCTCCTACATAGCTGTCTCCTCATGCTCCAGCAGGGGGCGTTAGTTTATGTTACAGCAGTCAAGCAGCTAATTATGACTGCTGATGTGACTTTCACAGAGGACACTGACATTTGCTAAGTGCCTAGGCCAGGCCCGTGTCCAAAACCGTTTTATAGATCTTAACTAACTTAATCCTCAAATCCCCAAGAAAGAAAATGAAGGCTCCAAGACTTCACGCTCCGTATGATAGCAAGTTTGAGGCAGGGTCAGTGAGATCCCGAGTGGCTTAATGCCAGTGCTTTGCTCTTCCCACTGTAATAAACTACCACAGGCTGTGGCTGGAGTCTTATGTGATTGAACACATCCTGGGAAACAATATCCACCTGATTGTTGCCTTTCTCAAATCAGGTGTTTCTCCAGTCTCAGTTCAGACACCTGATTCTAAAGTCCTGCAGTGGGGGCCTTTCAATAGTTTCCCAAAGGATGGCCCTTAGCCCATAGATAGAGACCCACCTGTATCAGCAGGGCCACAGAGGAAGGCTGTGTAGTTTGTGCACTGCTCAAAAGTACACAGCTAAGGGGGAGGTAGGGACTGAATTCCAGCCTGCTTTTGTCCTGTGAGTCCAGGAGGCTGTCTTCCGAGAGCATCCGCTTTAGTTCCCACAAGGGCACTGTGTCTGCGAGTAGTGGCCCTGTCTTTCAGGTGAAGCTGGCTGACCCCTGCGATCCAGGGGATGCACATGTGCTGCCCTTCACTTAGTCACCACATCCCACCGTCCTGGCCATAGCGATGGGCTGA
Organism: Canis lupus dingo; assembly: GCF_003254725.2. Classification (NCBI taxonomy): domain Eukaryota; kingdom Metazoa; phylum Chordata; class Mammalia; order Carnivora; family Canidae; genus Canis; species Canis lupus. Next base: position 64,178 of record NW_026019395.1, read on the forward strand.
GGCCTGAGCAAATGATGCACATCAGGGGATCCTTGGCCAATAAGGCTTTGTTTGGAGGCTTCTGTTTGAGGGCTGCGGGTGTCTTTTTTCCTAAGGTGAGCACTGGGGCTGTGGCTGCCAATCTTGCAACTGGATGGGGCTTGATAATGAGGTTCACTCAACCAAAACGGGTCTAAAAATGCAGAGAGAAAACCCTGTTCTGGTGACTTTGTTGAGCTCTTGGTCGGGTTATTCCTGAAGCCCACATCTACCCACAGACAGTAGAGTAACATGTACCAACGCATCCTCTGTTTTCCTTAGACAGTCTGGCTGTCGGTTGTGACCAACAGTGTAGTAACTAGTCTACGTAGCACCCTCAGGCCTGCTCCCCGTACCCCTTTCTGGCTCTGTGTTTCCATCACAGCACCTGTCACCCTCTCATACGACATTGTCTATTTATTTAGTTAATTGTTTTTATGCCTCCACTCTTCACCCCTGCTCTTTAACAGCAAGGGATTCATCTAGTTTGTCTGTTGATCGGTGCGCAATCCCTGAAATGAATTCTTAGCACATAGCATACGTTTAATAAGGTGCTGTTGAATGACATAGCTACTCGATGGATAATTAAAGATTACTAAAATGCCATATGCAGAACTGGAAACCGGCACAGTTCTAAAGTTAACCAAGGACCAGCCTTCTAATAAGATACGTGGCTGCTTGCCCGTGTTTGGAAACTGTGCTCACACACATGCAGCTTGTTGGCCTTCCAGCAATTTCAGGGAGAGTGCTTAGTTAGTGTTATGTCACCAAGAGTGTTTTAGGTTGGTGATGCTACTCAGTTGGAACTGTTTTTAAACATGCTTTAAGTATTTTTAATGTATTTACAGAATGATTGTTAGATTGTACTTTGCTTTCTGTTGGTATATCTATTATTTATCACTCCTTGGATTTTTATTTTATCTTTGCTTCTTTGCTATCATGAGCTCCTTTTCTGGAGGAGAGGATGAATGAATTAAGGGAGGTGGGCAGGCCATGGTGTCTTTTATCTCTCATATGTGCCATAGTCAGGAGACATGGAGAATCTCTACTTTTTTGGGAAATTGTGACCCATGTTTCTCTTCTATTCTATTACTTCTTACAGGAAAGACCACAGAATCTGGCACTTAATCCAGCGAGGTCCTTACATGGATCCTATCAGTCTGGCATTTCAGATTTATCTTTCATCATAGAATCGGATACCTTTGTTTCTCTGATGGTGCCTTACTCAGAACCCTGGTAGGAGTTGGTGGTTGCTTTTCACTGAAGCTAACTATCAGCCTGTCATCTTGTCTGAGCTCCCACCATTAAGACATTTATCCCTTGGGTTACCAAGCCTTTTTGCGACCTATAATTTCTGATGTCTTCCTCTTTGGTTCCAAAAGGGTGACAGGGGTGTGGAGGAAAGGAGGAAGAAGTGGGGTGGGAAAATCAGCTCTCTTTTCACTTCCCTTATCCTCATTGCACTCTTCTGTGAGCCAGCATGTCATAGCTAGTCTCAGCCTACTAATGTCACAGGGGAGCAGGGGAGCTTTCTCAGGTTCGGGTATAAGACTCTGTGTGGACTGGTTGGCAGAGCAATGTGGGGGGAAGCCAATGGCCATCCACACAGCCTGAAGTGCGTGGCTTGGCCGCACAACCTCACTCTCTGGTGGTGCTTCTAAGAAATGCAGATGTGATCACACCAAAGCCGTATTTTCTGTAATTGTCCAGTCCATATTATTTCTTCTTATATAGCCGAGTAGATTCTTGACCTAGAGAGTCCCAAATCTGTACAAGCGAAAAATTACCTCCTGAGGATTAGAGCAACCACCTCATAAGGGATCTCAAACCTCACCAGGCAGAGAGGCTTGAGTGAAGAGATGGGGCTGTTAGTGGCTGGGGAGACAGGAGCATCAGGCCCGAGGCAGCTCCAGGCCACTGGCTGTGACTCTTGTCTATCCCCATCAGCTGCTGTACTCACTCTGAAATAACACCACCCATTCACCCTGACACAGAGGTTGGCCAGGCCTAGGGCCTCCCTCCTTCCTCTCGTCAAACCAGGGCCACAGCTGGGGAGGAGCTATTCTGAGGGAAGGCAGGGTCTAGGAGGAAGGAGATGAAGAAACACATGGGCATATTTTTCTGAGTCGTTTCCTTTTTCATTCCCATCACTACTGAACTGGAACAGAGCAATCTTCTACACAGACAGCTACTTACTAAAAGATGGCCCTGGCATCTGTGGTCCACATCAGCCTAATAGGAACCCTGCTGGTTGACATGCCCTTTTGCAGAAGGAAGACTAAGGAGGTGTCTGAGCAGGAGGATGTGGGCACTAGAGAAAGGGCAGGGGGGTTCAGAAGCTGAAAGGGGCTGGGAGCTCACTCCTCAGGTTCCTCCTCCTGTCTTCCAACCTTTACACCTGATGGCCCAATGCCCAGGGACTTCACCAGTCCCCCTAGATGGCCAGAAGTGGAGAGGAGGAAAACAGGACCACAGGGATGGATCCCAGGGTGACCTTTAGAACTAGAAGCCACTGTCGCAAACAGCGTTGAGGACTTTGCCTCTAATAAACCTAAAAAAGTGAGTGCAGCAAGGGCCTCATCAGCCTCTGTTGCCATGTTTACTCTGAGATCATGATCAAATGCAGCCAGCATGCACAGAGGGAAGAGGACAGGGGCTTGCGAGGGGTGGGCACAGCCTCGATGCACGCTCTACGGTCGGTATTTGCACAGGAAATGCTGCTGCTTGCTGCAATCATTGCTCTCCCAAGCTAAAAAATCTGTAAGAGAATAAACAGATGAAAAGAACAAAGAAAAAAGAAAATAAACACGTTCTAACCCATCCGGCTCTGTACTGCACTTCCCTGTGTTACTTGAGTGCTTTGCTTGGAACCCCGGGAAGGCACTGCCATGGTTAATCTCATGTGTCCACTGGGCTGGGATGTGCGCCCAGGTGTTTCGTGTGAGGGAATTTTTTTATTTAGCTGTGATTGGTATTTAAATTAGTAGACTCTGAGTAGAGCAGATTACCCTCCATAATGTGCATAATCATCCAGTGAAAAGATGGAGTTTCCCCAAAAAGCAAGGAATTCTGCGTCCAGGGTGCCCCCCGGCCCCGGACTGTGACATCAGCTCTGCCAGGCTGACAATCACATGAGCCAGTTCCTTAAAAGAAATCCATTTCTCTAGGGGCATGTGGGTGGCTCAGTCAGCTAAGCGTCTGCCTTTGGCCTAGGTCATGGTCCTGGGATCCTGCGATCAAGCCCCGCATTGGGTTCCCCACTCAGCGGGCAGTCTGCTTCTCCTTCTGCTCCTGATCTCTCTCCTCTCTCAAATAAATAAATAAAAATTTTAAAAAAATAAATAAAATACAATTTAATAAAAGTGTTCCTCAGTCAATTCTCCATGTGCCTTGGAGCTTCTCTCCTAACACTCTTAGCAGCTACAACGTCCACTTTTGCTTGGTTAACTCCAGTGATGGGGTTCTCACTACTTCCCGGAGGTAGCCCATTCTATTTTTGAATAGCGTTAATTGTTCACAATTTTCTCCCTTAATTTAGACAGATATCCACATTTTGTTAGCTTCTACCTATTGATCTTGGTTGTGTCCCTTCTATCTGGACTGTCTTACGCCTTTCACAGCAGCGGTTGGGGTCTCTGCAAGTCTGGGAGAAGCTCTTCCTTCATCTGCGAGGAGACCTTCTCCTTGTGAAGGGTCGGGACCTGGCCTCAGAGTTTGTACCTTACCCACCATTCATCCTTTGCTGTTGGAAAGTTTTCTTGCTCTTTTTTGTGCATATAAACTTTATTCCTTAGAGAGCAGCCCCCCTGCCTCACGTCCCTGATTCCTCAGTCCAGGTCTTTCCCAGACCCATTTCCTGCCCAGGAGCGGTGCCCTGGTGACACCATGATGGCCCTTTTAAACCCAATGTCTTTGGCATCAAGTAGCCCCTTTATCTTTGATATTCTGTTTCCTTGTTTTATAAGGGAAATGTTCCACATCATTATCCGCTGTGGTTCTCAAATGTAAGGATTTTATGGGTTATGTAGCAGTCTGGAGACAGTTTTGGTCAAAACGACCTGGGGTGGTGGTGGATCTACTGACATCAGGGTATCCTGAACCTACGATGACAGGACAGTCTCCACAACAAAGAATTATCCAGCCCCAAATGTCATTGGTACAAAGGTTGGAGACTAACTTATTAGCATAAAAAGCCCAGAATGAAAGCAGACAAGAGAAACCAGGAGACTCACGTGATCATGTGCAGCCTGCAGCTGAGGGTCTGGGCCCTGCATTTTGGGGACAAAATCCAGGGGAACAAAGAAGAGGGAAGAATGCAGGCAAAGATGAGGTCCTGTGCCTCCCAGGGACCCCTGAGTATCAAGAAGTCCGAAAGGAGTCCTGCATGTTTGCTCCCGGTAGTCGGGGTTTCCCAAAATGTGGCATCTTTCCCCTTCATGGTATGAATATAATAGGATTTTAAAATAAGCCTATTTCAGAAAAAAAGTGCATGGATGTAAAGAACCTATTAAGTAAACAGATGAACCACTGGGCCATTGATACGGCCGAGATTGTAAAGTGGTCACAGATGACTGAAGGTCGGTACACCATGTCTGTGGCAAGACCACCGTCCTATAGAAAACAGAGTTGTTGGTGTGGATGGGCGATGAGGAGCGGACGGTCCATATTTGCTCTTACAGGTAAAGGGCAGGGCTATGATTTAGGAAAAGGCAAGGGACAGCACGTGAGGACTTACTGTTCCTGGCGCTTATGTCCGCACAGTACATGTTCTCGCCCATGGACTCACCAGACCAGCTTTTGTATAAATATAAGGCCCCATCGATCCACTGCCACTGCTGCCTCTGCAAGTGACCAGAGATGGAAGATAGTCAGCCAACAGGCCTCCTGCTCACGGGCTCATAGCCAGAGGCTCCTCTCCAGCCCTCTGAATACTTGTAAAAATTTGTCATTGCAAAAATAGGGGAAGCACAGAAATGTGCACGGAATGAAAAATAGAAAACTCATCCCATTTAATCGGTGAGAGAAAAACATTACTAATATTTTGCCATATTTACTTCTGGTATAAATATTTTTCTCGACCACAACAGTTTTATGTGCTAAAATATGTGGTGAGCTTTAAGATACCTCTTCAACTATGCATATTGCTTCCTAAACATTTTTAAATGGCAATTATGTACTATAATTTACCTTAATTCTATTGATGATTGTTTCTAACTTAAAATTATTATAAAGAACACTGCCATGAACAACTTTGTTCTGAAGCTGTTTCTGTACTTAAACATATTTTCTTAGTTAGAAATCAGAAGTAGAATGTTTGGGTCAAAGGGCATGAATATGTTGAAGGTACTGATATGCATTTTGTCAAATTACTTTCCAAACACTTTCCAGTTGTAGGAATTTAAGTCTCCATCTACTGGACAATTTCTTTCTTTCTTTTTTTTAAGATTTTACTTATTCATGAGAGACACACAGAGAGAGGCAGAGACATAGAAGGAAAAACAGCCCTGCGGGGAGCCCACTGAGGACTTGATCCCAGGACCCCAGGATCACCACCTGAGCCAAAGGCAAATGTTCAACCACTGAGCCACCCAGGCTTCCCAGGACAATTTCTTTATAACTTTAAAAATATTATTCACTGAGGGGCTCCAGGGTGGCTCAGTTGGTTAAATGTCTGCCTTGGCTAGGGTCATGATTCCAGGGTCCTGGGATAGCCTGGAGGTGAGCTTTCTGCTCAGCAGAGAGCCTGCTTCTGCCTCTTTCTCCCCCTCTGCCCATTTCCCTCCCCTTGCTTCTGCTCTTGCATGCTCTTGCATTCTCTTTCTATCCCTCACACTTGCTCTCTCTCTTTCTCTCTCTTTCAAATAAATAAATACATCTTAAAAAATTATTCATTAATACAAAGCAAAAGCTTGATAATCTTACAAATCAAATTATATTGCTATTTTAATTTGCATTTCTTTGATAACTAGAGACATTATTTCAAAGGATTTTATTAGCTATTTGCTTTCTTCAGTTATAAATGCAGAAAATCAAATCTATCAGGCTTTCCCAAGGGGGCATCTGTGGACCAACTCTGAAGTTACCTTTTGTGGGTCATGCAGGCCGATCCACACAGGCTGGTTTATTTGGAAGCCCCTTATGTACTTTGCTACCATGTTGGCTTCCTTTATATTCTGGAGAGATGCCAGGTGGGCTCCGTTTCCATACAACTGACACTCGAGCTGTGGGCAAGAAATTGTGCTAATCAACTCTTGAGGTTTAAAAGCATTGTCCTCATCCCAGAACCCTGGTGCACCAAGCAGCATGGAGTGTGCAGCCCCATCTCCTCCAGAACTTGAGATCTAAACCCCATAGCACTTCCTGTCTCCATAGGAGAAAATACAATGGTCACAAGTGTGAGATCTCAGAGGAAGAGGGAGCCCGAGGCAAGGTTGTGAGCTTTAGGGTCAGTGGAAGTGCCTGGGCTCCTCCTGTTCTTGCGTCATGTTACCTCAACAAGTCATGACCTCTCTGAACTTTCCTTACCTGCTACACAAGGGAGTTTGTGAGGATATAATTGCTATAATTACATATTATAATTCTGCATCGCAAAAAATCTAAGAAATCACTCATTATAAAATGTGCCTTTTTTGTTCATGTCCCACCAGGAAAGAAAGAAAAAACCACTGCCACTTTATCTAAATAAGGGAACATTTGATTTTGGAGGTGTTTAAACGTGAAAAGAATGTGTCTCAGAGCAGATAGGATAGGGTAGTGTTCTTCATGGAGCACCTCCAATATGAAGAGCATCTCACACACGCTGTCCCACTGAATTCTCACACCAGTCTTAGGAAGTAGGAACCACCTTTAGTTTATGGTGGAGAAACACATGATCAGAAAGGGGTGTTAGACTTAATTGCCCAAGAATAGAGCCCAGGTCTGCATAACTCTCAAGTTCCATTCTGTTTTACTTTAAATTATTCTGGCCCCCATATCGCACAAGAATAACACGTGTAAAGTGTAAACAAGTGCTCTGTACATTATTTTGTACCAAATAGGAATAGTGTAAATTGTCTAAAAATGAGTGATGCCTCCTTCAGGAGACAGGAGACTCCTCAAATGTTGGTTTAGAATTGAAGATCTTGTGTTAGCTACTTTTTCATTCTAGATGAATGTGCCTGTTTGCTTTTCCTCAGCAGTAGCCACAGGACTTAACCTAGTTGGATTTCTGAGTGCCTTCATCCCAGTTAAGCTAGACTAGGGACTGGTGTGGAAGCATGCAACTATCTGCTCTGTGGCAACTTTTAAAATCTCAGCTCCAGACCCAAGTTTGTTTTACACCTATATGCTTTTTTGGATCCCAAATTCTTGTTCTTCAAAGAGGCTACTTTCATACCTGTTTAAGAGATTTGACCTGGATTTTTCTTGTCCATTACTGAATGATAATCACCTTTTGTTTCAGGTATTGGATGGAACATGGGGTATAACTATAACTGGAAATTTACGTCCAATTAAATAAAACAAACTTTTTATATCTACATGTCATATAGCTATATAAAGATATAGACTTATTTTATGCTCTTTTGTTACAGGATCTGCCTACATGATAAAAATTAATTTAATACAACTCAATTTAATAAAAACAGGGTCTTGGCTGTGGTCGCTATTCCAATGCTTCCCTTTGGTATCTTGCTCATGATTAGATGTGGCTAGTATTGGATGCTCATGCAGTCCTCACATTTGCAGCCACTTTACAACACCAAAATGCTTTCATACCCCTAATTTCATTCAACTTTGGAATATGTGATACACAGACGACAGATGACCAGTCAAAATTTAGTGAGAGTACCAGTCACAAAGGATTCCTGGGACAGAAGAGGAAGCAGGTTCCAAGGGGTTGAGTGAGATTTTGCTCCAAGTCCACACTCCTGATAGTGATGGAACCAGGCCTGGAACTCAGATCTCTCTTTCTGTGTCCAAGATCAGTTCCTCCTGTCATCTTCCTGGTGCCTCCAGACTCAGGGTCTTGAGAACTAAGATTGGCCCTCAATATTGGCAACTAGTCAAAGAGCAGCAGTGGCTATGCAAAGGTTTTTTGGGTCTTTTTCCAGCACCTTCTCTGCACTCTGTTCAGGAGTGGTTAACCCTGCTAAGGCTCTGTATCAATTCTGCGGGCTGTTTTTGCCCTCAATTGAGCACCCAGCATGTGCCACAGGCAAGTCATTTTAACAAATACTTCTGACAAGCCCATGAGATAAAGTGTCATTTAATTTTACTTACTTTTTAAGATATTTTATTTATCTGTTTATTAATTTGAGAGAGAAAGAGAGAGCATGAGTGGGAGACAGAGGCAGAGAGAGAGGGAGAAGCAGACTCCCCACTGAGCAGGGAGCTCCACACGTGGCTCAAATCAGGATCCTGGGATCATGACCTGAGCCCAAGTCAGTTGCTTAACTAACTGAGCCACTGAGGTGCCCGTGTCATCCCCATTTAAAAGCAAGAAAACAGGTAAAGTGAGGTATAGTTTAACTCTATAAGGCAGACTCATGATTTAAACTCAGGTCAATATTACTCCCAAGTCCCTAGGTATCTTCCTCTTTGTTTTGGTAGAATTCGTGTTGGAATCTCTGGAAACAGCAGTACAGGTGACCTTTCAGAATTTCATAAAGTTGCTTCTCAAGAATTGAGGAAAAGTTGGTTGCTCTCCATTAGCTTTTTTTCTTTTAGTGAATAGTGTCTGGGAAACTCCTTCTTCATGTAGTTCTCTCTCTCTCTCTCTCTCTCTCTCTCTCTCGTTCACATCACAAAGGAAGCACTGCATTAGGGCTGACTTCCATGGGTTTGCTCCACTAGTTACTCTGGGTGTAATCGGGGTAACATCACTTTTGCTTACACTGCGCTGAAATTTTCTGTTTCAACATCACAATCTTGCACTAATCCTGCACTTTCTAAGGCCACAGAAGACTTTGCATCCTCAATAGCTATAACTTGGTAAGTGCTCCATCATTGCTGAGTTATTTGTATACAGAGTTCTGAGGCCATACTGGGCCCAGATCACATCACTTTTCCCCATAAGGTGCCCCCAGCCAGTCATGTCAGTTAAACCATCACCACCCCGAGAAACAGCAGCATGGGCTCCCCACAATCCTCTGGGGTGGAGCGCCTACCTGGGTATCTTCAGTGAAACAAAACCAGTAAATTTGTTGGGTGGTGTAGACAATGAAGCCTTCCATTTGTTTAGATTGCTTCATTATCTATCGGGGGTTCTGAAGACTATGTCCCAGGCCTGGTAAATCTGGTACAGCAATTCAATGATTCTTTCTATAAGGTCTTTATCTTCTTATTCTCCTTCTCTTAGTTTATCTCTGTCCTTCTTACTGACAGTGACCTCCTTGAGGGTAATGGCTGTTTTTTGTTCAATTGTACATCTTCACAACCCATCTAGGGTCTGGGCATATAGCTCATGCTCCACCAATGCTTTTAGAACTGAGTGAGTTGAAACACACAACTGCCCTCTCTCCATTTCAGCATAGAGACGACTCCTCAGAATGCCAAGGAAGGACCCTTAGTTCTGAGTCGCACGAGATCTGCAGCTCTGAGTGGCCTCTGCTTTAGAGATCCCTAAGTGTGGGGCCAGATTTCTTACCTCAGCCTCAGACCAGTTTTTCAGCTTCCAGAAGTATCCATAGCAATTGGACTTGTAGTAAAACCATCCAGGAGCACAGCTGGGTCTCATGATGATGTCTGCACAGACACCAAAGGCAATCACAGTCATGATGGCAAAAACAATCAATTACCACACTAGTCAGTTTACAAAATGAAGAGGAGGCTGGTGCCCTGGAAGGACCCTGCTATGCTGCCAAATCTTTATACTGTTAATCTTTCTCTCAGCCTTCTCCAAAGGGAACCATGGCCTTTAGAAGGATAACTGTGCATTGGAGAAAAGGATACACTCAGATCTTTGGGGGATTACTGGACACCGGTTCTGAACTGACACTAATTCCAGGAGACTCAAAAAGTCACTATGGTCTGCCAAAGGAGGGGGCTTATGGAGGTCAGGTGACCACACAGTTTTAACTAGGATTATTTCATGGGGTCTTTGGGACCCCAAGGCCATCCTGTGATTATCTCCCCAGTTATGGAATGCAGAATTTGAACAGACATACTCAGTGACTGGAAAAATCCCCACATTGGTCCTAAGATCAAACAGCCATAATTGAAGGCAGCACAAGAGTGGATGAGTGGCATAGATTGGTAGTGCTGGTTTTGGCTAGGGGGGACAGGACAGGTTAGATGCCAACTTGGATGGAGCTTGAGGATGCGTGAGCTGAGCTGTAAGTCAGTAGCAAGGGGGCAGATGAGGCAAAGGGGGTGTGTGAGCAGAGGAATGGGCGCAGAAATGTGTCAGCTGTGCACAGCAAGAGCAAGCACTTAATTTTGCCTTAAGTACAGGGAATCTTTCAGGCAAACATGGTGGAAAGGAAAAGAAGAATCAAGGCCTGGAAGCCAAGGAAACCATGACAGAGAGAGGCACAAGTTCTTTGTGCTAGTGGATTAGTGAGTGGGCTACGATACCATATCTGAAGGTTTAAAAAACAAGAAGGTGGCTGAAAATGCAGAGGGCCTAGATGTTGAAGGGAATGCCAAGCTGGCAAGTTTGGGCTTTGTAACCATGTGGCTGTGCTCCAATGCTAGAGATGAGTGCAAGGCTCTTTCTATTCCTAGTGGATGTCCACAGACTGTTGTCACAAAGCAAGCATTTCCTCACTCCCCTCTCAAGTGACACTACTGTCACTTGTTTGCCTCATTTCCCTGTTCTATTTCATCCCTCGCCTATAAATCTCTAGGAATTTCCTAGCTTTCACATAATCTCCTTACTCTGGCTAGCATGTGAGGGCTTTCATCACCTAGTCCCAGCTGGATCTTCCTAGGCTGCAACCCCAGGAATTCTTTACAATTACGGGGAGGATCTGTGGAAGAGTAGTGGAGTGACTGGTGAGGATGTCCTGGCTCTACTTCACTCCCCAGGCTTAGCTTGGGTGAATTTCAAGCCCCTGCAGGGAAGCCAGAACCAGAACAACAGGGAGCTAACTATCTGGCTAGTTGGCTCCACAGGAGGGCTTGAAGGCTGCCTCCCATAGTCTTTCACACTCTAGCAAGGTTCAGAGAAAGTGGCTGAATTCCCCAGGACCCAGGGAAGCCATAGGATTGAGAGAACTGGTGGCTGCTGGTTGGCATGGTGTGGAGGGCAGAGAGCCTTAGAACACAAGGACACATCCAGGGTAGGCTAAGACAAGAACCACAGAAGTGAGCCACAGACATGAATACGATGCCCAAAGAACACTACTTCTCTCCCTATGTCCCTCCAATGGATCTCCCCATGGCCAAAGTATTCCCCAGTGGGAAGAATGTCAGGTTATATACATGCTCAGGCATGGTTTCCTTCATGGGGCCACATGGGACTGTGAAAGGCACCCTGGACTAGGCACCAGAACATCACATAATCTTGCTGTGTGATCTTGGGCAAGTCCCCACCTCCTTTGGGCCTGATTTTCCTCATAAACAGAACAAAGGCATTACACCAAATGTGCCTACATTTCATTTTTTACACTTCAGATATTCTATGATACTTATTTTTAGCTTGTGCATACAGTCTTCTTCTTGGCTTTCTCCACTTGGGAGATCTTAGATTATTGATTCTCACTTTGTTGACATGTTACTTTGTACTTGATGCTGGGTCTACATGTATGGAGAAGTCATCTCTCCCATGAGGCTGTAAGTCCTTTGCAAACCAGAATTCCCAGCATATTCAAATGGGAAAACAATGTATAAACATTGGGTAGTTCTGATTAGAGCTCTCACTTATTGACTGCTAGGCGTCAGGTACTTTAAATACATTATCTCTAACCTTCACAAGAAACTTGCAAAATTATTATAACCAACCGTGGAGGCCAAGAAAATTAGGGCCTTTCAAGTTTAACGTTGGCACAAGTACAGCCATTGTAGCCATCTCAGGCCACTGTGACCAGGCCACTGTGACCAGGTACTGAACTCTATCTTACCCTGGCTACAGGCAAAATCACAAAGCACGCCCTTATCGGAATAAGGAAGCAAGAGTTTGTGAGACCTCTTTACTGAAAATTCTCACACCCCTACCCTTACTGAAAAACCCCACCTTACCCCTAGACCAGCCCATAAAAACCCAGCTGTAACCCACCTCAGGGTCCAAGTCCCTGCTCCGCTGTGTCGAGTATACTTGAACCCAAGCTCAAGCTTGTTAATAAACCCTCATGTACTTGCATCGGTGTCAGCTCGTTGGTGGTTTTCTCAGATTCGCAATCTTGGGCACAGCACAACATTTAGTTGATAATTTAACTATGGCTCACAACTATACAAGGCCAGAATTTGATTCTATAGTCCTGCACTTTTTTACTACGTGACATGGTCTTTCATGCCTGTCTGATATCCACCGCCTGTAGCACCTAAACATTTTTTTTGGCGAAAGGAGGGCTATGTGAGTTTGCTGCATGAACACTGGCTCTGGGCTCAGTTCCAGCTGAGTGACTGATACTCACTACCCAGGACGTCAGTGCTGGCTATGCAGCTCAGCAGTAGGAGCAGCCACATGCTTTTGGGAGCCATCGTCCTCTTCCCTGGAGAGCAGAAGAGACCTATGAGATGCCCTCAAAGTTCCTGGATTCACCTGGATCTGTAATCTGAACACAGTGGGTGAAACTGACCCAGGAATTTAGATGCCAAATCACCTATGGAGGAAAAAAGGGTGTTTGTTTGTTTGTTTGTTTGTTTGTTTGTTTGTTTGTTTGTTTTTGGCTAAACTCAGATCATACAATAAAGGGAACTTCAAGCTAAATTTAGAGATTAGGAATATTTAATTTATGTCACCTGCAAAGCCTCTGGTCCGGTGCCAGAGGCCTACCTGTACTGGGATGAATAGTTTAAAAGTCTGAATGAAGGCATTTGGTATATTGTGAAGAGCCTGCTCCTGCTATTTTCAGGAGAACCAACAAGCTTTCTCACAGATCAGGCAGTAATGGACTTTCTATAGAGTCAATTCAATCAAATCAAATCAGTCCCAAGAGTGAATTTTTCTATGTTAGAATTAAAAGTGAATATGTGGTCCAATACCCATATTTCACAGATGAGAGGACCCGAGGTCTATGGGTATGAAGTGGTTTGCTCATTGGCACACAACTACAACTACATATTCTGACTTTAGGGCAACCCTCTGTCCTTTATGCTTAAGTGATAACCACTTTTTTTTTAAAGAAAATAACTTTCCCCATCACCAGACAGTACATGAATTATTAAAAAATCAGTGAATGAGGAGGGCATTTGATGGGATGAGCACTGGATATTATACTATATGTTAGCAAATCGAACTTTAATTAAAAAAAAAGAAAATGGAAAAAGAATTAGATGAGAATCATGGCTCATTATCTTGGGTGAATACTGCCCACTATCTATCTTGGGTCAACTGCCTTTTCCTAAAACTGACTGCTTTCAGAAGACCTCTGAGGAGCCTGTTTGAGTAGCCTTCTTATTTTGTCCAATTCTTTTTTTTTTTGTCCAATTCTGAATTGTTTTTAAATTTAATTAAGGGCTGAACTTCCTGGAAAAAAATTAAAAAGCAAGAAAACAAAAAAAAATCAGTGAAAAACTGGAAGATAGGAAGTAAATTCTATCTCCCAAAGATAAACAATTTAGTGACCAGCTGATAGACGTCGTTCCATGTACATCTGTATATGTGTGCAGGTTTGTGTGCCATTTTATATAAACAGAGTCATAGAGTTTCTTTACCTGGTTTCATTTCTCTGAAACTGGTTGATTGTAATGAACCTTCTTCCCCTCACATAATTATTATGCAGTTTTGATTCCCTCTTTAGTATAAATACACACACACAGGGTTGTGACTTCACAGAACATGCACATGGTCACATCGATACCCTTGGCTAAAATTCCCTCTGAATGGACTGTTCTGTACATTCCAGTAATAGTACACAGATAGCAATGCCAGTTCCCCCAAATCTCAAGGAACACCCAATTTGTCCAGTTTTTTTCTTGCTAATTTTGGCATAATAAACAAAACTCTCATTGTTTTGTTAGTATTTTACAATATTAGTAATTAAATTATTTAAATTAATACTTTTTTAAATGCTCAAAATATATAAAAAGAAGCTGAACAATTTTTATATGATGATTAGCTTTTTAAATTTCTTTTGTAAATTTTTGGTTTATAGCTTTGCACATTTTTACTGTTTGATTGCTATTTTTTTCCTCAGAAATCTGTAGGCCCTTCTTTGTGCATTTATTGCCTTTCATAAATTACTAAGAATATTTCCCAGTTTGTATATTTCTTTTCATTTATATCTTTTGCCACAATGAAGATTTCAGTAATGGCTATATTTACCTTCTCCTTTATAACATTCTGAATTTATATAACAAAAACATGGTAATGATATATCAAATAAATAGGAAAATGATGATTTTTTAAAAAAGAATCAATGTTGGCACAATTAGATAACTGTCAATTTGGAAGGAAAAAATATTGGACCTCTGCTTCTTCATACTCAAAAATATAACTTCTAAATGGATTTAAGCCTTAAACATAAAGGTTTAATTTGAAAATTTCAAATTTTAAAGGTATATGTCTACTTTGGTATGATGGAGAAAGTTTTTTTTTATTTTTTATTTATTTATGATAGTCACACAGAGAGAGAGAGAGGCAGAGACACAAGCAGAGGGAGAAGCAGGCTTCATGCACCGGGAGCCCGACGTGGGACTCGATCCCGGGTCTCCAGGATCACGCCCTGGGCCAAAGGCAGACGCCAAACCGCTGCGCCACCCAAGGATCCCGATTCAATAAAGGAGACACAGACAAAACAAAACAAAACAAAACAAAACAAAAACAGAAAACAAAAACAGGCCATTACCATCCACATAAGATTAAAATATCTACCCATATTCTCTTTTATTTTCATTCATCTGACATTTATTTTAGTCTAAGCATGCCATTGGGTCCAAGGTTTTTTCCCAAATGATTATGAGGATGAAGAATTCCTTGAATCCTACTTTGATCATACCTTATGATCCAAAAATCAAAATATATATTCTGTCAAATAATAGATTGCTTAAGGGGAATGATGGAACATAATATTCAAATTTTCCTAGATAATCTGAAGATTCGATCCCTACACAAGTCCATGTGAGCACTCTGACACAGTGTGAATAAAGAAGGAAACCAAATGGTGAAGAGACCCCTCCACCTTTTAACATCATTGCATTAACCCTGCACTTCTCTGATGAACCTCCCTTCTGAAGGTGTTGGAGGTACTCTCAATGTCCTGCAATCCCCTTAAAACACAAACTGCAAGGACTTCTCCGTCAAGCCAACTGTCTGAGGGAAGGGAGGTACAGCATCTTTTGGAATAATCTATAAGTGGATCTTAACACACTGGCATTCATTGAATGCTCACATGCCACCTAACCTAATTCTAACTAAGCTGCATTGTATATATTAACTTATTTTACCCATGAAGATACTATGTTCATTGAGATTAAGTAACTTTCACAGCTGCTAGATTTCATAGCCATGGGTTAACCTGATGCTGACACCAAATGAAACGCTGTTTATAATAAGGAAGAAAAGAAATGCATAGTTCAAATTAAAAAACACAGCAGCAAGAAGCATGACAAACATTATTAGACCCAAAGCTTGTAATTTCTGGCCCAATGAAGAGCTAGCAGAGGAAAACAAATGTTCAAAGAAAGCCTTCTCCCCTCAACTGGTAGAGAATTATCTGGTTGGCCCCCAAGGCTTTGAGAACCCCTACCTTCTTTGGTGTCCTGAGAAATCCCAGGGAGTTCCTGAGTTCTTAAATCTTCTTGATTCCAGAATTATATGACCTTTGTTTGTTTGAAGATTTATTTATTTATTCACAAGAGACACAGAGGGAGAAAGAGGCAGAGACGTAGGCAGAAGGAGAAGCAGGCTCCCTACAGGGAGCCCAGTACAGGGCTCGATCTCAGATCCCAGGATCACACCCTGAGCCGAAGGCAGATGCTCAACCGCTGAGCCACCCAGGCATCCCTGTATGATCTTTGTTTTAATCATAGAGCAATAATATTGCTTGAAGTAATAATCCACCATAAAAGTCTTATCTGTAGTCAAAGAGAATGTGTGAGAGAAAGCTTGAGAATGAATCAAATAGCCAGAAGAACTCCTCCCTGTTTGTAAACAGCTTTTCCTTTCCATCCCATCCTATCAAAACTGACAACATCCTGTCATGTTAGAAGCCCATCTTCTCTCACTGTGTCTACTTTTTCTTCTGTCAATCTTTGTCATCTCTTTCTACTTTCCATTTCCTTTCTTTCTCCTCCCTTTCTATAAAGATGCCCCACTTCAACTCTGGAGAATCAGGACGTGTCTATATCTTTGTGGAAGAGATTTGCCACCAGGTAGGATGGAAGTTCTGCACACCTGTGGTGTGCTTGAGGGGTCCAGATAGACTTTCCCCTTTAAGGCACCAACCCTATCCCCCTCAGCATGCACCCCATTCCTCAAATATCTATTTCAGCTCCTTCTCTTTGTTCGTCAGGACAAGAGCACTGAAATCTTGTCCTACTGCAGAACAATTACATCAAAATAGCTTACATTGATATAATATTTTACCATAGAGTGTTTCTGTGAGATCCTAACAGACCCCTTGGGAGTTATGTAGGACATTTACCCTCATTTCACACTGAAGAAACTCAATGTTAAGAGATAGTAGAGAGTCTTCTCAGTCAGGTGTGTGATGCTGGTCAGTGGTGGAGCTGGATGGTGACCTCAGGTCTTCCCTGTTTCCTGAATCACACGGTCATATCAAGAAAATAGCCTGTTGGGCAGCTCCGGTGGCGCAGCGGTTTAGCGCCGCCTGCAGCCTAGGGTGTGATCCTGGAGACCCGGGATGGAGTCCCACGTGGGACTCCCTGCATGGAGCCTGCTTCTCCCTCTGCCTGAGTCTCTGCCTCTCTCTCTCTCTGTGTGTGTCTCTCATGAATAAATAAATAAATAAAATCTTAAAAAAAAAAAAAGAAAGAAAATAGCCTATTTAGAAAAGGCAACACTATTTCTTTCTCTAGTGTAGATAGCAAAAAAAAAAAATTAAACTATGTTGAAAATATCAGAGATTATTCAACCTCAAAGGACAAGAACTTTAAGGCTGGGAAGGATAATAGCATTATTCAAGTCCTGTGCTTCTGCTCTACCATCGATGAACCTGTGGCCGAGAGAAGCACCGTGAGTGATTCAGGACAGAGCTAGTTTGGAGTGAAGCTGGTATCAGAAACTGGGCTTTCTTCCTCTCAGCCCAGAGTTCTTTTTACAATGCTACTTGAGCTTTTCCATTGGCTTTTTCTAGCCTGTGTATACATCTGTGGTAGGACAGGAGAAAGTCATGTTTCTATCATGCCCAAAGTGTATTTTTTAGAGAACCTCTGCCATTCTGATGATGCTTTGGAGAAAAAACACAAGGCCTGGGTTTTGATGTATGTTGGTTCAGGTCCTAATTCTGTTACCTGCTCTCTGTCTAACATAGGGCATGCTCCTGAACCTTTCTGAGCCTCAGTTTCCAAACTGTATGTGATGGGAAATCACCAGATGAATTTTGTTTTTTTTATAATAAATTTATTTTTTATTGGTGTTCAATTTGCCAACATACAGAATAACACCCAGTGCTCATCCCGTCAAGTGCCCCCCTCAGTGCCCATCACCCATTCACCCCCAACCCCCGCCCTCCTCCCCTTCCACCACCCCTAGTTCGTTTCCCAGAGTTAGGAGTCTTTATGTTCTGTCTCCCTTTCTGATATTTCCCACACATTTCTTCTCCTTTCCCTTATATTCCCTTTCACTATTATTTATATTCCCCAAATGAATGAGAACATACAATGTTTGTCCTTCTCCGACTGACTTACTTCACTCAGCATAATAATACCCTCCAGTTCCATCCACGTTGAAGCAAATGGTGGGTATTTGTCATTTCTAATGGCTGAGCAATATTCCATTGTATATATAAACCACATCTTCTTTATCCATTCATCTTTCGATGGACACCGAGGCTCCTTCCACAGTTTGGCTATTGTGGACATTGCTGCTAGAAACATCGGGGTGCAGGTGTCCCGGCGTTTCATTGCATCTGAATCTTTGGGGTAAATCCCCAACAGTGCAATTGCTGGGTCGTAGGGCAGGTCTATTTTTAACTCTTTGAGGAACCTCCACACAGTTTTCCAGAGTGGCTGCACCAGTTCACATTCGCACCAACAGTGTAAGAGGGTTCCCTTTTCTCCACATCCTCTCCAACATTTGTGGTTTCCTGCCTTGTTAACTTA